>NW_028169331.1:0-272500 GCF_963971535.1 Notolepis coatsorum | reverse complement strand
CCAACAAGGAGGCCTGAGGCCCCGCGGAGCTCACTCTCATCACTCTACACGCACTACAGGGAACCCCCCGGTGGTGAATATTACAGCGACAGCTGCATACAGATCTAACAAGTACTCTGGAGAAACTACAGTAGCGGCCTCACTTGGAGCGCGACAGATCTTCACAGATTAGAGCGAGAGAGAGAGACGGACGAGACAGACAGAGTTTAACCCACATTAGCCTCTGCTGTTGGAGAGGGCCTTAATTAAAAATGCCCCAATCCTCTGGGGTTTGGGGTGAACGAGTCCACACACACACACACACACACACACACACACACACATTTTCCTTCCTTGTGGGGACTGTCCATTGACTTACATTTATTCCCTATCCCCTACATGCCTAACCCTAATCTTAACGTAACCCTAACCCAGTGAACCATAAAATACACCCAGTCCTTGTGGGATCTGAGCAATGTCCCCACAAGGTTGGTAAAAAAGAACTCTTTAATTTTCTTTCCTTGTAGACATCAACGACTCGCGTGCACAATAAACGCACACCGTGTCAGACACCTGCGGATGAGACGGACTTGGGTCCAACCGTAACCCAGACGCACAGAGAAAGACACAAACAAAAACTAAAAAAGCGACCGTTTGCCAGCCTATAGTCAAAAGGACTCCCAGAGAGCATTAAAGCCATATCGTTCTATTATACCACTGTACTTCACACACCAGAGGGAAACCACACAACTATGAGGGTATACAAGAGTCAAGGACCCAAAATTAATGTACTGTCCCATCATGCCCAGTGTAGTAGCCTAATACACATCATGGATTATCATCAACATTGGACATTTACACACATGCACACACACACACACATACACACGCACATGCACGCACACACACACATACACAGACATACACATATGACACACAGACTGAGATTTTATCCTTTGATTTTCTCTTCCTTCCCCCCCTCCCCACAACTTTTCTTTCCTCTTGTGTTTTGGCTGAATGTAATTAATTAATGATTTGTTTATTTAATATAATATTTGCCACCTGGTTTGAAAAATGAGCTGATCTTTGTTCGCTGCATCTGACTTTATTTGAAGTTAATAAAAATTAATGTTCTTTGCAAAAAAAAAACAACAACAACGGTGGTGTATGATTGTTTCTGATACAGTGGTGTGCGGCGGTAGATTGACAGGTGTAGATACCGCTGAGAGGAGGTGGGCCTTAAGGAGGAGATCAATTCAGTTTCAATTCAATCAATTCAGAAAAATACAAATGTAGTTTTGACACAAGAAGGTTTTCATATCCAACCTATTAAGACGTCATTGGGAATAAATGCTCTGTCATATTAGCAAATTAACTATAATATCAGTTTAACAATCTTGAATTAATTGAATTGAAAGTTAATTCACAACTAACCCTGATAGGTATACAGTGACCCTATCATTCTACGTTGTAATGATAATTCGGCGGAGAGGTGGGTATGTTCTAAATTTACTGGAGGGCATACTCTGTATACTGTATACAGGGATGGCTCTGGGCAGAGACCAGGGCTAGAGGGCGCTAAGCCACCAAGCCAAAATGTTTTAAATAATTTGGATGAAGACAATAATTATGTTGTGGCTTTCTAAAAGAACAGAAATAAAAGGTTGGTTGTGTGTTCAAGGGGACGTAGCCTATGATGTTGGCTGCTAATGAGTGATTAGTGACAGTGTATGTTAGGGGGATTTGATTGGTCGAGGTGAGGGTGAGTGGCCGAGTTGAAAGTCCTGCCTAGGAGACCAATTATTACCTTAAGTAAAGTTAAGTAAAGTTGTTAAGTTGCAAACTCCACACACACAGGTTTTCCCCCGGGGTTTGAACTAGGCAGCAGTGCTAACTGAATTGACTGAATTTCCCCAAGGGGATCAATAAAGGAATATCTGATCCATATCTGTAGGCTACATTATATAGTGATACAGAGTGTCTTGAGTTAAGGAAATGGATGTTCCGAAATGGGTGGTAAAAAACATGTAGCATTTGGGTTCATAAAAAGCACATTATGATCTCATAATCATATTGTTCTCCAGCAAGGTGTCTTGTGATGCTGATTAGATAGCATAACATCAGCCCACCTCATTTAACACTAGTATAATATTGTCTATAGAGCACTGCAGAAACTCTCTAGGGACACAAGTCAGCACCTCCAACCCATATATACACACACAAATGCACACAAACACACATGAATGCCATAAAGAGCTGCAGTTGTCTCATGATGTTGTTATGATGTTATTACAGCCACCATACAGAGAGAAACACCCAGCAGTCCATTAAGCAGTAGCTCGGCTGGTTGTTTCATCACGGGGCCCTCTGGACAGGTAATTCACAGCAGGAGGAGGGAGACATTTGAGGGGAAATGAACAGAGTATAACGTGTGAGAAGCCCAGGCTCTTACACAACATGTTGGGACTAAGAACTATAAACCAGGCTCTTATACAACATGTTGGGACTAAGAACTATAAACCAGGCTCTTACACAACATGTTGGGACTAAGAACTATAAACCAGGCTCTTATACAACATGTTGGGACTAAGAACTATAACCCAGGCTCTTATACAACATGTTGGGACTAAGAACTATAACCCAGGCGCTTACACAACATGTTGGGACTAAGAACTATAAACCAGGCTCTTACACAACATGGTGGGACTAAGCACTATCACTCAGGCTCTTGTACAACATGTTGGGACTAAGCACTATAACCCAGGCTGGGCTCTTACACAACATGTTGGGACTAAGCACTATAACCCAGGCGCTTACACAACATGTTGGGACTAAGAACTATAACCCAGGCGCTTACACAACATGTTGGGACTAAGAACTATAACCCAGGCGCTTACACAACATGTTGGGACTAAGCACTATAACCCAGGCTCTTGTACAACATGTTGGGACTAAGCACTATAACCCAGGCGCTTACACAACATGTTGGGACTAAGCACTATAACCCAGGCTCTTGTACAACATGTTGGGACTAAGCATTATAACCCAGGCTCTTACACAACATGTTGGGACTAAGAACTATAAACCAGGCGCTTACACAACATGTTGGGACTAAGCACTATAACCCAGGCTCTTGTACAACATGTTGGGACTAAGCATTATAACCCAGGCTCTTACACAACATGTTGGGACTAAGCACTATAACCCAGGCTGGGCTCTTACACAACATGTTGGGACTAAGCACTATAACCCAGGCTGGGCTCTTACACAACATGTTGGGACTAAGAACTACAGTCTTACTTTTATATTTTCCATACATTTCTCACCATCCTACTACACATAACTACTAGTACTTTATTAGGGTAATATACAGTATTCGGTTTTATGGTGGGTGTTTACTCTGACATTTATGGTACTTCTTGCTGAGCAAGAAAGGGAAAGAGGAGCTATACTGTACAAAGCCCCTTTATTTGTAAATCTTGTCCCAGTTTCCCAAAGCAGCTTAGGAATAAGGCCAACCTAGGCCTATTGTAAGCCAGTGACAGTGAGAAGATGTGATGTAATTGGGAAACCTAATCTCCTAGCTCCATTTGATACTATAACGTCTCAGAGTGATTAATGGGGATATACAGTACCGATATGGGATTCTGTAACAGCTGTAGAGTCCCATATCTGTATCCAACTAATATCGGCTTGAGACATTATAGGCCTTGTTCAGACGACCAGCCCAACTCAGTTGTTTTGGCATATGCAGATTGTATCCAGATTGTTTTTACAAAGCCTGGACAGCACATGAAATGCGATTTTTGTTAATTGTATTCAACCCACATTTTGGAGGTGGTTTGAAATGTGATTTTCCAATCTGATGTCCACAGATATGTCTCAGTCCGCACACTCAGGACTGGATTTCAAAGTGCTTAGACACACAACGGTGACGTCAAATCTAGAGTGACGGAGGTGCATCAGAGCGTCTGAACAGCAGAGTGTCTGAGCAGCAGAGTGTCTGAACAGCACAGTGTCTGAACAGCAGAGTGTCTGAGCAGCAGAGTGTCTGAGCAGCAGAGTGTCTGAGCAGCAGAGTGTCTGAACAGCAGAGTGTCTGAGCAGCAGAGTGTCTGAACAGCAGAGTGTCTGAACAGCAGAGTGTCTGAGCAGCAGAGTGTCTGAACAGCAGAGTGTCTGAGCAGCAGAGTGTCTGAGCAGCAGAGTGTCTGAGCAGCAGAGTGTCTGAACAGCAGAGTGTCTGAGCAGCAGAGTGTCTGAACAGCAGAGTGTCTGAACAGCAGAGTGTCTGAGCAGCAGAGTGTCTGAACAGCAGAGTGTCTGAACAGCAGAGTGTCTGAACAGCAGAGTGTCTGAGCAGCAGAGTGTCTGAACAGCAGAGTGTCTGAGCAGCAGAGTGTCTGAACAGCAGAGTGTCTGAACAGCAGAGTGTCTGAGCAGCACAGTGTCTGAACAGCAGAGTGTCTGAGCAGCAGAGTGTCTGAGCAGCAGAGTGTCTGAGCAGCAGAGTGTCTGAACAGCAGAGTGTCTGAGCAGCAGAGTGTCTGAACAGCAGAGTGTCTGAACAGCAGAGTGTCTGAGCAGCAGAGTGTCTGAACAGCAGAGTGTCTGAACAGCAGAGTGTCTGAACAGCAGAGTGTCTGAACAGCAGAGTGTCTGAGCATAAGAGTGTCTGAGCAGCAGAGTGTCTGAGCAGCAGAGTGTCTGAACAGCAGAGTGTCTGAACAGCAGAGTGTCTGAGCAGCAGAGTGTCTGAACAGCAGAGTGTCTGAGCAGCAGAGTGTCTGAACAGCAGAGTGTCTGAACAGCAGAGTGTCTGAGCAGCAGAGTGTCTGAGCAGCAGAGTGTCTGAACAGCAGAGTGTCTGAACAGCAGTGTGTCTGAACAGCAGAGTGTCTGAACAGCAGTGTGTCTGAACAGCATAGTGTCTGAACAGCAGAGTGTCTGAGGAGCAGAGTGTCTGAGCATAAGAGTGTCAGAACAGCAGAGTGTCTGAGCAGCAGAGTGTCTGAGCAGCAGAGTGTCTGAACAGCAGAGTGTCTGAACAGCAGAGTGTCTGAACAGCAGAGTGTCTGGCAGCAGAGTGTCTGAACAGCAGAGTGTCTGAGCAGCAGAGTGTCTGAACAGCAGAGTGTCAGAACAGCAGAGCAGCAGAGTGTCTGAACAGCAGAGTGTCTGAGCAGCAGAGTGTCTGAGCAGCAGAGTGTCTGAACAGCAGAGTGTCTGAGCAGCAGAGTGTCTGAACAGCAGAGTGTCTGAACAGCAGAGTGTCTGAGCAGCAGAGTGTCTGAACAGCAGAGTGTCTGAACAGCAGAGTGTCTGAGCAGCAGAGTGTCTGAACAGCAGTGTGTCTGAACAGCAGAGTGTCAGAACAGCAGAGCAGCAGAGTGTCTGAACAGCAGAGTGTCAGAACAGCAGAGTGTCTGAGCAGCAGAGTGTCTGAACAGCAGAGTGTCTGAGCAGCAGAGTGTCTGAACAGCAGAGTGTCTGAGCAGCAGAGTGTCTGAGCAGCAGAGTGTCTGAACAGCAGAGTGTCTGAACAGCAGAGCAGCAGAGTGTCTGAACAGCTGAGCAGCAGAGTGTCTGAACAGCAGAGTGTCTGAACAGCAGAGTGTCTGAGCATCAGAGTGTCTGAGCAGCAGAGTGTCTGAGCAGCAGAGTGTCTGAGCAGCAGAGTGTCTGAACAGCAGAGTGTCTGAACAGCAGAGTGTCTGAGCAGCAGAGTGTCTGAGCAGCAGAGTGTCTGAACAGCAGAGTGTCTGAGCAGCAGAGTGTCTGAACAGCAGAGTGTCTGAGTAGCAGAGTGTCTGAGCAGCAGAGTGTCTGAGCAGCAGAGTGTCTGAACAGCAGAGTGTCTGAACAGCAGAGTGTCTGAGCAGCAGAGTGTCTGAACAGCAGAGTGTCTGAACAGCAGAGTGTCTGAGCAGCAGAGTGTCTGAACAGCAGAGTGTCTGAACAGCAGAGCAGCAGAGTGTCTGAGCAGCAGAGTGTCTGAACAGCACAGTGTCTGAACAGCAGAGTGTCTGAACAGCAGAGCAGCAGAGTGTCTGAGCAGCAGAGTGTCTGAACAGCAGAGTGTCTGAACAGCAGAGTGTCTGAACAGCAGAGTGTCTGAGCAGCAGAGTGTCTGAGCAGCAGAGTGTCTGAGCAGCAGAGTGTCTGAGCAGCAGTGTCTGAACAGCAGAGTGTCTGAACAGCAGAGTGTCTGAACAGCAGTGTGTCTGAACAGCAGAGTGTCTGAGCAGCAGAGTGTCTGAGCAGCAGAGTGTCTGAACAGCAGAGTGTCTGAACAGCAGTGTGTCTGAACAGCAGAGTGTCTGAACAGCAGAGTGTCTGAGCAGCAGAGTGTCTGAGCAGCAGAGTGTCTGAGCAGCAGTGTGTCTGAACAGCAGAGTGTCTGAACAGCAGAGTGTCTGAGCAGCAGTGTCTGAACAGCAGAGTGTCTGAGCAGCAGAGTGTCTGAGCAGCAGAGTGTCTGAACAGCAGAGTGTCTGAACAGCAGAGTGTCTGAGCAGCAGAGTGTCTGAGCAGCAGAGTGTCTGAACAGCAGAGTGTCTGAACAGCAGTGTGTCTGAACAGCAGAGTGTCTGAGCAGCAGAGTGTCAGAACAGCTGAGCAGCAGAGTGTCTGAGCAGCAGAGTGTCTGAACAGCAGAGTGTCTGAGCAGCAGAGTGTCTGAACAGCAGAGTGTCTGAACAGCAGAGTGTCTGAGCAGCAGAGTGTCTGAACAGCAGAGTGTCTGAACAGCAGAGCAGCAGAGTGTCTGAGCAGCAGAGTGTCTGAACAGCACAGTGTCTGAACAGCAGAGTGTCTGAACAGCAGAGTGTCTGAACAGCTGAGTGTCTGAACAGCAGAGTGTCTGAGCAGCAGAGTGTCTGAACAGCAGAGTGTCTGAACAGCAGAGTGTCTGAACAGCAGAGTGTCTGAACAGCAGTGTGTCTGAACAGCAGAGTGTCTGAGCAGCAGAGTGTCTGAACAGCAGAGTGTCTGAACAGCAGAGTGTCTGAGCAGCAGAGTGTCTGAACAGCAGAGTGGCAGAGTGTCTGAACAGCAGAGTGTCTGAACAGCAGAGTGTCTGAACAGCAGTGTGTCTGAACAGCAGAGTGTCTGAGCAGCAGAGTGTCTGAGCAGCAGAGTGTCTGAACAGCAGAGTGTCTGAACAGCAGTGTGTCTGAACAGCAGAGTGTCTGAACAGCAGTGTCTGAGCAGCAGAGTGTCTGAGCAGCAGAGTGTCTGAGCAGCAGAGTGTCTGAGCAGCAGTGTGTCTGAACAGCAGAGTGTCAGAACAGCAGAGCAGCAGAGTGTCTGAACAGCAGAGTGTCTGAACAGCAGAGTGTCTGAGCAGCAGTGTCTGAACAGCAGAGTGTTTGAACAGCAGAGTGTCTGAGCAGCAGTGTCTGAACAGCAGAGTGTCTGAGCAGCAGAGTGTCTGAACAGCAGAGTGTCTGAACAGCAGAGTGTCTGAGCAGCAGAGTGTCTGAGCAGCAGAGCAGCAGAGTGTCTGAACAGCAGAGTGTCTGAACAGCAGAGTGTCTGAACAGCAGAGCTCACAGGTATATGGACATGGAGGACAATACAGAGAACAACAGTCAAATAATAGACACATAAATTGTCTGCTGGTACTTTGGGGGGAGGAGGCTTCTGTACATTTCTCTTGCGTTCGCCGCATCACCAGTGGACATAGTTAATGTCGTTACCACAGCAACCCATGTAGATAGGTTGGTGATGTCTGGACACACAAATCCAATCCAATCTGATCACCTGCAAATAACAGTGCAGACAGTCTGTATTAAGGATCTGATTTGAGAAACAAATCAGATTTGCCTGCAGTCTGAACAATAAAGCCATAGAGTCTCATATGGATATATCCCAGCTAATGTGAGACATTATAGAGCTATCTTATAACACTATCCAATTTATCCAACACAATACATTCATATTGGCATGGAAAGGTGGGGAAGATTACTTTCAAAATGAACTTTATTACCTACATAATCTGAGAAGCCCAAAAACTCTTAATATAAATTGTAGAATGTGTGAAAGCTTCTGGGTGCAGCCAGATAGAGGGGGGTGCTCCATATACAATGCATGAGGCCATACAATGTTTGTAAGTAAGTAAGTAAGTAAGTAAGTAAGTAAGTAAGTAAGTAAGTAAGTAAGTAAGTAAGTAAGTAAGTAAGTAAGTAAGTAAGTAAGTAAGTAAGTAAGTAAGTAAGTAAGTAAGTAAGTAAGTAAGTAAGTAAGTAAGTAAGTAAGTAAACGTTATTTGTATAGCACCTTTCACAGATAAAATCACAAAGTGCTTCACAGAAGTAAAACATAGCAACAGTTACATAGAGATGAACGCACTACACATAAATGTGTGAGCATCTACACCCAAATTAGGTTTTACGGTAATTCTGGTTACAATGGTCTACCAATACTAGAATATAAACCTCATTTTGGGTGTAAGAGCTCAGCAGGTTCTCCAGTGAGTTCTAGCAGCCCAGAACCGCATCTCTTAGCCCAACGCACACAGCGGGCGATTTTTGCCAGGCGACCGATTTTTTAAGCGAGAATTGTATTGCTTCCATTGTTATGAATGAGACAACCCAGACGGCAGGAGATTTTCGAGCAACGATCGCGCAGCAACTTCTGTTAAATGGCTAAATATCGCCTCAATCCTATTTTTTTGAGGCGACGGCAGGCGACACAGCAAGGACAATGAGCAAATAACATGACTTCTACTGGTGTATCATTTGTAATATAAATGTATTTATCAATATATTCATTGATCAATAACCTACGTATTATTACCATGCTACTTATGTTAATTATTATTAACAGGAACAATTTTAATAAATAACGTTAGTTGGAGAATAGTGGCCGCTTGTCATTAACTAATAAATTGACAATGCACCACGATGCACCTACTAGATGTTTTTATACTCGGGTAACAAAAGAAGTTGTGGATGTTGACAGAGTTTAATGTCCAGGCTGCAGCTGATGTAGTTTGTGGTTTATTGTCCAAAGAAAATGATGGTTGAGAACACTTTTTCCACATTTTGTTATGTTACAGCCGTATTCCAAAATGGATTAAATATTTGTTCCCCCTCAAAATTCTACACACAATACCCAATAATGACAAAGTGAAAACGTTTTTTTTTTGTGCTAATTTATAAAAAAAAATTAAGAATAAACGGATAAGTACATAAGTATTCACACCCTTTACTCAATACTTTGTTGAAGCACCTTTGGCATCAATTACAGCCTCAAGTCTTCTTGAGTATGATGCTACAAGCTTGGCACACCTATTTTTGGGCAGTTTTTCACATTCTTCTTTACAGATTGTCTCAAGCTCCATCAGGTTGGATGAGGAGCGTCGATGCACAGCCATTTTCAGATCTGTTCAGAGATGTTCAATCAGGTTCAAGTCTGGGCTCTGGCTGGGCCACTCAAGGACATTCACAGACTTGTCCCGAAGCCACTCCTTTCTTATCTTGGCTGTGTATCTTGGCTGTGTGCTTTTGGTCGTTGTCCTGTTGGAAGGTGAACCTTCACCCCAGTCTGAGGTCCAGAACGCTCTGGAGCAGATTTTCATCAAGGATCTCTCTCTACATTGCTGCATTCATCTTTCCCTTGATCCTGACTAGTCTCCCAGTTCCTGCCGCTGAAAAACATCCCCACAGCATGATGCTGCCACCACCATGCTTCACTGTAGGGGTGGTATTGACCAGGTGATAAGCGGTGCCTGATTTCCTCCAAACATGGCGCTTGGCATTCTGGCCAAAGAGTTAAATCTTGGTTTCATCAGACCAGACAATTTTGTTTCTCATGGTCTGAAGTTCTTTTTTTTTTATCCACTTTTTCTCCCATTTTTCTATTTTTCTCCCATCCCAATTTCGTATCATCCAATTCAACCCTCCCCTGTCTCGAACGCTGTTTCTTGCCTCCCACAAGCCGGCTGCAATGTGGACTAAGTCATACATAGCACGAGTCCCCTCCGATACTCGAGGTAACAGCAGTCGCATCTTTTCACCTGCGCGGCGCGATCTTTCAGCGTCAGGGGTCTGCGCTGTGGAGGGGCGCCGCCCCCATCGCTTCCTGATTCTACTGCACAGGCGCACCAACCGACCTGTAGGAGTCGCTGTCCACAATGCCCGATCCCCACCCATCAGTTTCCCACCCCCTAATACTGCCAATGTGTATTAGTACGGACGACCAGCTAAACTGAAAGCAATGTGGAGCGCTGGGCTCGAACAGGCGAACCCAGCGTCTCCAGTATTTGTGGTGAGCGCCTTGCCCACTGCACCACATAGCCGTCCTATGGTCTGGAGTTCTTTAGGTGCCTTTTGGCAAACTCCATGCGTGTGCCTTTTACTGAGGAGTGGCTTCCGTCTGGCCACTCTACCATAAAGGCCTGATTGGTGGAGTGCTGCAGAGATGGTTGTCCTTCTGGAAGGTTCTCCCATCTCCACAGAGGAACACTTGAGCTCTGTCAGAGTGACCATCGGGTTCTTGGTCACCTCCCTGGCCAAGGCCCTTCTCCCCCAATGGCTCAGTTTGGCTGGGCGGCCAGCTCTAGGAAGAGTCCTGGTGGTTCCAAACGTCTTCCATTTGCGAATGATGGAGACGACAGTGCTCGTTGGCACTTTCAATGCTGCACTTTCAATGCTGCACTTTCAGTGCCGCGAAACAATCCTGTCTCGGATGTCTACAGACCATGCCTTGGACTTCATGGCTTGGTTTGTGCTCTGACATGCACCGTCAACTGTCGGACCTAATATAGACGGGTTGTGTGCCTTTACAAATCATGCCCAATCAATTGAATTTACCACAGGTGGACTCCAATCACATTGTAGAAACATCTCAAGGATTATCAGAGGAAATAGGATGGACCTGAGCAAAAAAAATTGTGTCATAGCAAAAGGTGTGAATACTTATGTACATGTGATATTAAATCTTTTTATTTTTAATACATTTGCAAAAAATTCTAAAAATCTTCTTTGTCATTATGGGGTATTGTGTGTAGAAGTTTGAGGAAAAAAAATTATTTAATACATTTTGGAATAAGGCTGTAACATAACAAAATGTGGAAAAAGTGAAGGGGTATGAATACTTTCCGGATAAACTGTAATGGTTTAATTCCAGCTCAATATGGGTTTTACAGGTTAATACTTCCCTCGTAATGCACAACACAGCTACCTGCTAATACGCTCGCTTCACGACAACCTAACGTCCGGTCCATCCTCTCATATCTCCCGGGGGGAAACAACACCCCCCAGCTAAACAGTGCGACACATAGCTTATTATACCTGAACGATCGGGTCTGGTGTGGGGTGCTAAGCGATTGTCGTTGAGCGACAGACGATCGCATCGCCAGGCGACGTCGGTCGCCCGCCGTCTGCGGTCGGCTTAGAGCTATAGACCATCAGAACATCTTGTGGCCTCATAAGGTCAGAGCCCTATTCATTGTGTATGGAGTAGCGCCATATTTTACATCCCAGTGACATCACTGATTGGAGGGTTTTCTGTCTGATTTCTAGCTGTAGGAGAGAGGTGCGTGTTCACAAATACTGACTGAACTGTCCTGAAATACAGGAAGGATATATGTGAATTCTTAAAATGGGTGACATTCCCCTTTAACAACTAATTCAAAATGCATTTATTGCTTCTATCAGGTTTCCAACAAGTCATCTATTTTTCTAAAGTATTTGTAATCAGTTTAGTGTATTTTCTGTACTACCTAATGGTAACATAATGTTTGGTGGGGACCCTGATGTAAACAAGACGAAAGTATTTCTCTGGTCTGCATCCCCTTAACAATTGTATGTATTGAGCTGTACTGTACTGTACCCATTCTGCAATCTGTTAATAAACTTTTCAATCAATCAATCAATCAATCAATCAATCAATCAATCAATGGTTGATCAGATTACTGCAATCCTGGCATATCCAGAGGGACTTCCGGTATAGGATGTGGTAGACGTGTTTCTCCACACTGCAACTCCCCAACTTTACAAACCTACGCTAAAAAGCCTCATTGATACTTTATTATTTATTTTATTTACTTTCTTTCTTCGGATATTTTGCTACTAATAAATTTTTGGCTGTGACAGGCATAATGGCATCGAAACAGCCAAAGAACAAGGACACTAAGGACGCGGATCTACCATTCACAGACGACGAGCCGACGGATTTGACGAGCATTGCCATACTAATACAGAACCTCACGCTCGAATTCAGAGTCACCGCCGCCTCGGCCGACTCCAAACTAGATAACCTTCAGTTATCCGTAGCTGACCATGCCAAGCGTCTGACATCCTTGGAGGATGGACTTAATACATGGTCTGATAGGATGGTGAGCTTAGAGGCTAGGTGTTTGACTCTGGAGGAGAGCAACGCCAAACTGAAGAACAAGCTTATCGATGTTGAGTCGCGTGGCCGTCGGTCAAACATACGCATAATAGGGCTAGACGAGTCTATCCAAAGCGACCGACCCAATGATTTTTTTGCCGAGGTGCTGGTGGAAATTCTGGGCAAGGAAGTGCTTGCTACACCACCCGAACTTGATCGCTGCCACAGGGCGCTGACGGCCAGACCAGCCCCTGGCTCCAGGCCCCGGGCGGTGATCGCCTGCCTACACCGCTTCAGAACCAAGGAGACTATTATTCGGGAGGCTCGGAAGAGGAGAGGGTCGCTGACCTACAGGGGGAAACCTGTGCTAATCTTCGAGGACTACTGCCCCGAAGTGTTGGAACAACGCTCCCGCTACCGAGATGTTATGGGATCCCTCTACCAGCAGGGATATAAACCATCCTTATGGTACCCAGCGAGACTCTTCATCAAAGACAAATACGGCGCAAAAAGACATCTTGCTTCACCTAAGGACGCTACAGACTTTCTGAAGAAACAACACACATCGACTCCAGCAGAGTGAAACTTTGGGTAACACACCGAGCACCACGACTCTATAGTTATATCTCCGTGCTTTCATCCTTAGACGGCTAAAGTTGGGACATATGTCGCTGGGGAGCCTCTTCTCTCATTTACTTTTTTTTTTTTTTTTGCTCGTTTTGTTTACAAAGTTATATGGATAATTGTATCTGCTATTTGCCGTGGTACTAGCGCTATGCTCTCCGTTTCAAGTCAATTGTACATTTGTATTTACTCTGAGCTATGCTTATCGATATTATTTATATTTTGTATTGCTTTTGTGCATGACACGGTTTATCCTACCCATGTCTACTTTGGGTAACACACTAAATCAAATTTAAATCAAATCAAATTTTTTTTTAGGGCCCGACAACACACGTTAATGTCCCCATGGGCCGTACAGATCTTCTTTAAACAAGTCAAGAAGAAAACATAACAATAAGTCAAGAACAGAACAAGAACACCATAAGGTCCAAACATTTTTAGATGAATACAAATAAATGAAAGAATGCAAGCACTCCCAGACATACCCCACGCGAAGGTAAGGAAAAACTCACTAAAACCTAACAATAGGGAAAAAAAGCTCCACAGGCAGTGTGGAGGAGAACGACTGTCTGTCTATCTCCGTGCTTAGATGGGTGATGTTGGGACATTGTGTGTCGCTCGGGAACATCGCCCCGTATTTACTTTTTTTTTTTTTTTTATATAATAGTTTCCACTGCAAATCGTGCATTTTGTTTACTCTAAGCTATGCTTATCGATATGATTTCTATTTTGTATTGCTCCTGTGCGTGACGTGGATTTATCGTCTTGTTTATCATGGAGGTATATATATATCTATGATGTTTATGACCGCCGCCGAGTTGCTTTTGCTTACTTATTTCATGAATGGTGGTCTTGTAATTTCATTGGCCTTGCTCTTTCACTATAGTTAAACGTCACGAAACTGGCTGCGTCGGCGACCAGACGCGTCACTATCTGCTCATTTACATGTTGAACTCTGAACTCGCTGTGATGGCGGACGAACTCATGCACATCGCCCCCACCCGGTGCGGCAAACTAATTGCACTACCCCCAAACTGCAGGCAAAGGTTTGATTGATTGGTTGGAGGTTTTGCTGACGGATTGCAGAGTGGGTACAATGCAGTATGGCCCAATGGTTGTTGAGGGGATGCAGAACAGATAAAGACTGTGGTCTTGTTTACATCAGGGCCCCCCTTTTTTCTTTTTCTTTTTCATTTTCATTTTTCTTTTTCAATCTTAATTCATAACATTTGTTACATGCAGATATATAGTGCTGTGGCAACCATACATTTATGACATACAGGAGAATACATACATTTGAGGGGGAGGAAACTGTACATTGGCAGGTACCCTCTGCTCTGAGTTTTAAGAGCATACTTTAAGAAATAACAGACTAATAGTCAATGTTGTGCCCTCCCCAGTTTGCAGGATGTGCTGCCCATTTGTTATCATTCTGCTATCATTCAGTTGTAGGTGTGTGTGTGTGTATTGTGCATATATGTTTATGTATCTTTATCTTAACATTAACATTACTACTGATCCTGTTCTAGGACTCTTTGTTTAAACTTAATTAAACCCCTACGGTTTAACAATGATGATAATAATTATTATTATTGTTATTATTATTTTCTTCTACCTTTTAAGAGGCATTTAATTATTAATTTGTTGTGGGAGTGTGGCGTGTAGCCACTGAGAAGGAAGTCTGCTTTTTACCTGGCTGTTTGCGTTTTAGTTTGCAGACGACCAGGTGGGATGCAGCTTAATCTCCGGATAGGAGAAGTTATAGTAGTGGGGGGGAGGGGGGAGGGAATGGGGGATTGTGTTGTTTTTTGTTTTTCTTTTCAGTCGACTCGCTCTGTTTTATTTTTGTTTTTACGCTCACGCTCTGTACTCAATGGAACCTTAACAAGTGAATATGTATCTATTATAGTTTTCTACTCCAAACGAATTACATTCAATCAGACTGCATCCTTTTTAGACTATGGCTAATTTAAATATCCTGATCTGGAATACAGGGGGTCTCAATATACCACATAAACGCACAAGTGTACTAACGTGGCTAAAAAGAAAGCAAGTGGATCTGGCTTTACTGAGCGAAACGCATCTTTTATTGGCGGATAACGCAAAATTGGCAAATACATTTTATCATAACATAAGTTCTTCTTCTTTTAGCACCAAGGCCCGAGGGGTAGCCATAATAGCGAAGAAACATTTGAATATTAAACTGTTAGATGTGTGGTCTGATGCAAATGGTCGAATCACTATTGCTAAAATAGAATGCTCTAACCGAAAAATTGCGCTGATTTCTGCATACGCCCCTAATTTGTATGATGCTAACTTTTATGCTGTACTAACTTCAGCTATGTTGAAACTACCTGAATACTCTTTAATAGTAGGAGCTGATTTTAATGCAGTTTGGGATCCATCGATTGATAGATCCAATCACGCGGAAAACTCTGATCAGAAGCAAGCTACCACAGCCCTACAGGCCTGGTCTAAGGACACAGGGGTAATTGATATGTGGCGGTCGCTCAACCCATCCGCGAGGGATTACTCCTTCTTCTCGTCGAGACATAAGACCTCTTCCAGAATTGATTATGTTTTTTCTTCCCCACATCTCTTTGATAGCTTTGATGTTGACTTATTGCCCATAGCACTTTCAGACCACATCCTCCTCAAAGGTTCACTCAGTAAAATAACATCCCGTGCCCCTAGATGGCGTTTTAACTCAACACTTCTGAAAAACGGAGAGTTTAACTTGCAATTTAAAGAGAAGCTCACTGAGTTCCTGCAGTTTAATGTTGGCTCTGTACAGGACCCCAGAATTCTATGGAATTCGGTTAAGGGTTTTATCAGAAGTAACACTACTCTCTTTGCATACAATCTTCGCAAGGGACGTCTCTCCAAGCTGGAGGAACTGGAAAAGCTTCAAGCCATGTTGATCTCTTCCTTGTAGCACAACTACTCTAGTCGACTGGAGCTTCAAATTAAGGTAGTGAAAAAAGAGATTAACTCCATTTTAAGACAACAATCTGAATTTCAGATGCACAGAACAAGACAGCACTACTACTTTCACGGCTCCAGGCCTAGTCACCTACTAGCTATGAAGATACGTGCCAGTGAGCAATTTGCTGATATCCCTTCCATTAAGAACCAACAGGGGGAGGTAACCACCAACCCCAAAAAGATTAATGATACATTTCGCTCTTTTTATTCCAACTTGTACAAGTCAGAGGTGGTCTTTGATCATACCAAGCTGGAGGATTTTCTTGATCAAATCAACCTACCACAAATCTCAGAAGAAAGTGCTAGGTTGCTAACCGCACCAATCACGCTGGTTGAACTTAGAGAGGCGATTGCGAATATGCAACGGGGCAAGGCTCCCGGATGGGACGGCATTCCACCGGAACTCTATCTTGCATTTTGGGATGTACTCTGTCCCTTATTACTCTCAATGATTTTACACTCAGTCAAAGAGGGCAATTTTTCTAGAGATGTCAATATGGCGCTTATATCTGTTTTACTTAAGAAGGATAAGGACCCCACCGAATGTGGCAGCTACAGGCCCCTAAGTCTCCTCGGAGCCGATCTTAAGCTATATGCCAAGGTTCTAGCCACCCGTCTTCAAAAGCACATGACATCTCTAGTTCACCCTGATCAGACCGGCTTCATAAGAGGCCGCCTGGTTACTGACAACATCAGACGGTTACTGCACGTGATTAATGCCAGCAAGGATATTGCAATCCCTACAGCGGTCATGTCCTTGGACGCAATGAAGGCATTTGACAGATTGGAGTGGTCTTATTTATGGGCAGTTCTCAGAAGGATGGGGTTGGGTGAGGGCTTCATTCATATGATCAAAGTTCTATACACTGAGCCTTCGGCCATGATCTTAACAGGAAAGTTATGTTCACCACTCTTCTCTGTCTCGCGCTCTTCTAGGCAGGGTTGTCCTCTTAGTCCCGGACTCTTCGCTTTATCCCTTGAACCTCTAGCTCAATACATAAGACAATCCCAAATTATATCTCCTATTTCAATTCAGGGCACACATATTAGCTTATACGCAGATGATGTACTCTTGTTTATGCAGAATCCCTCCGTCTCTCTACCTCATCTGCTCGGTGTGATAGATGAATTTGGCAGCCTGTCCGGCTTTAAGATCAACTGGCCAAAATCTGCCTTTCTTCCACTTAATGAGCCTGCGAAGGCTACCATCCTACCAGCAAACATACTTATGGTGGAGCACTTTAAATGTCTCGGGATTGAAATATTCCCCACTATTAGCCAGACGGTAAGGTATAATTACTCCAGCTTGGGTGACAGGATTACGAATGACTTTAACACTTTGATTGCCATGGGTTAAATTCATAATTTACCATCCCTAGCCAGCTCTATTTGTCTATGGAGAAGTTCCCCTTCTTTGCAGGGCTATAACTTTTTAAATTCTATTGCTAAATTGCCATTATTATGGCCCATTCAATGTCCTATATCCATTGTTCAGGGTGTAGCAACGATATACTTTTTCATTCACATATTCATACTAAAATATGGTCTAAAGTATAAGTATGTTTTTATCGTTTTCTGCAGCTTTCTTCAGAACGTGATTTATAGCCCTAAATGCATTATATTGATGATCAAATACAGTTTGGTAGGAATCTGTGCGAGATAAAAAATGTCAACTGGATGTACTTCTAGAAGTTACTACGTATCATCTGATGATGACCGGATGGGCGGGGGGGCGTTTATAATTCCGTGGGCAGCGTTAGATGATTCATCCAGTGTGGGTCATATGGTCATCATAGCAGTTTATATGGAATACGTTAGAATATAACGCTGCAACTCACCGTGGCTTCCTCGCGCCGCTGGCAGATGAGCATGGAACAGAATTTTTTCTATTATGGGATGGAGAAATGCCCGATCCATTTCCAGGTTGTATAATAGTATATACGTCCAAATCATGTTGTTTTTTCGAGTTATTTGCACCGATCGATGTTCACTGTGTCAAGACGGAGTCTCTCTAACGATAGCGAGTGCCCGGACGACATATGGATGAGCACTTCCGGTTCGACGAGTCATTTCCTGTTGGCGATCTGCCGATCGGCCACCAGATGACGCTCTTGAACCGCTAGAGAGTTGAGTGGAGCTTTGCAGTGTATCTCAGGGCTCCGGAGGGGAAATATGATTTCGATCACAGATTTTTGAAATATTGATATCAAAGACGAGTTACGGCGTCTTCGGCAGAATGAGCATGGCTAGGAATGACGTCTAAACACGTCATCGGCGACCATAGTGTTAACAGATGGTCCAAATTAAAAAATTCATTACAGGCCCGTGCGTCAATAATTAAAATGAATATTTTACCCAGAATTAACTTTATCAGCTCCATGCTCCCGTTACCTCCTCCTGCTGGTTACTGGCAGAAATTGCACTCTGCCTCATATAAATTTGTTTGGAACAATAAACGCCCGCGCTTGAAGAGATCAACTGCCCAAAGGCGTAAACTCGATGGGGGCTTAGCATTTCCAGACTTTAAATATTATTTTCAAGCTTTCTCTCTGAGACCATTGATCACTTGGTTTGACGCTCAAGCAGCTGTATCTTGGCGACCATTGGAGGAGAAGTTGGTGTCCCCATATAGACTTCAGGATATTGTGTATACCAACATATCAATTAAACAATGTCAATTACAATTTGGCCCTCTTATCACCAGTGTTGGGACTAACGCGTTACAAAGTAACGTGTTACAGAAACGAAGTAACTTTTTGCCGCAACTAGTACTCTAACGCATTACTTTTGAAATTCAGTAACGCTACTTACGTTACTGAATGGTTTGTTAGTTCGTTACTGCGTTCTTTTTATGTAGATTCATAGCGAGCGTCCTTATTTCGCCTGCGTTTGTTTTGTTTACTGTAGACTGAAAGGCGCTATATAAAACGAAGTATTATTATTATTATTATTTCTTTCCGTAGCCTCATTCTGGTTTTCGCACTTCTGATTGGCCACTGACGTTCTGAAAGAAATAGACGCTCTCTACAGTAAACAACAAGAGGACGCTCGCTATGAATCTACATAATAAGAACGCAGTAATAATAACGAACTAACAAACCATTTAGCAACTACTTGGAGAGATAATTAATATACAACATGGAAACGAGATAAAGAACATGTTTGAAGGGCTGCTGGAGTCAACTGGACTAACGTTACATCTCGACCACCGCAGACTGGTGACGGTGAGTGCAATGTGTTCACTGAAACTCAAGATCAACGGATTTTGACTGTACGAAATCTGCCAGGGAATCTCATAATACTAATCAAACAATATAAATATAGTCCTTTCATGCACAATTGATATCCTAACTATTCTAACGTTGCAATGCTTTGATTGATATCTTAAACAACGCTGCAAGATGGTTATGAATGAATTAATGAATGGATGAATGAATGAATGAAAACTTTATTTAACAGATTGCAGAATGGGTACAATACAGTACGGCTCAATACATACAATTGTTAAGGGGATGCAGACCTGAGAAAGACGTTTGTCTTGTTTCCATCAGGGTCCCCCATTTTCAATTCATATAGACATTTATGACATACACAACATACATGACATTTATGGCATAGGGACATATAGGTATTTAGTACTGATACATTTGTGACATAAGCGGTATTCAAATATACAGTACTGTTACCCCTAGATCCTGACAGAGTATATACATATGATGGGGAGGGGACTGTACATTAGGAGGGGGTGGGTGGGTGGGAGAGAAATATACATACAGCGGGGAGGGAATATATAATGAAACGCTCTAGACCACATTGCTTAGCAGAGTTCGGTGATGTGAATGGAAACTGTCAAGTTGATCAACCGATTTTGAGTATATGGGGCATGGGACTTGAGCAATTTTTATTTTTGATTTTTTTTTAAATAACTAAATAGTTACTTTTCACAGTAACTCATTACTTTTGGGTGTAAGTAACTAGTACAGTAACGAAGTTACTTTGAAATGAAGTAACTAGTAAAGTAACTGAGTTACTATTTTTCAGTAACTAGCACAACACTGCTTATCACACATGTGATCCAGACTTGGCGTGACACTCAGAAAGGGGGTAAAAAATGCCAACAATGGCACACGCATTCCCCTATATTTAATAACAATCTTCGACCACCAGACAAATCTGGGCCGGGGAGGGGTGGATGAATAATGCTCTCGCCTCTCTCAAAACCCTGAGTTGAAGTGCTGCTGAGCAAGGCACTTATTCCCCAAGAGCTCCAGGGCTCTATTCCCCGTACCTGGTTCAACTAAGTCGATCAAAAGTCCCATTAGCCAGATTAAATTAACCCGATGTTTGAAACCAGGCTTTCCCTGTTCCTCGAATCGCAGAAATCCTGATTTTCTAACGGCATTGATTGATTGATTGATTGAAAACTTTATAGTACGGCTCAATAGCCTCGCCGACAAGTTAAATGCATATCTATAGGCAGGGCCGCCTCAGGGGGTGTGCGAGCAGTGCGGTCGCACAGGGCCTCGCGGGAAGGGGGGCCTCGCAAAAAAAAAATAAAAAATTAAAATAAATACAAATTATTATTTATTATTATTTTTATTTTTTTTTTTTTTTGCGAGGCCCCCCTTCCCGCGAGGCCCTTTTTCATCACAGACCTAAAATCTAGTTTTGCTTATATGCTTATATATTTCACATTAGACACATGTGTCTGACTTGTTCCTGGGTCTGCAGTGACATACTCACTATTGGAGCTCTGGGGCTCTGCAGCAGACATACTATTGGTTTCAACGAAGGGAGTGGTTACTTACATCATGTGTAGTACGCCGGCGTGAGTCAGCTGCGTTTGACTATTTCGCGCGTGCAGCTTTTGACTATTATGCTTAGTTATGCCAGCCAAGACGAAGAGGTCGGTCGGTCACCAAGGAACGTTGACGAAAGGCCTCTCGCTGGCGGGACAAATGGCCGGAGCCTTGTCATGATGCAGTCGGGATATATCCATGATGATGTCGGCTAGTAGCTAGCTTAGCTAAAGGCTAACTAGCGTTAGCTAACCTAGAGACAGCGTATGCAGCCAAGATGAAGAGGATGGTCGTTTGGCAGATGAACTTCGTCAACTCCACGCGGTTGTCTCCATCCTCTTGGACGTTTGGTGAGTTTTTAACCTATTCTATTAACTCTATTCTATTCCCGCCGTGGACATCTCTCTCTCTCTCTCTCTCTCTCTCTCTCTCTCTCTCTCTGGAGCTAAACTGGCCGACTAGCTGTTGTAGTACTACTAGTAGCTAACGGTGTGTGGCCTGGTGTCAGCACCTGTATGTAGCCGCATAGCTTGCTTCTGCGTTAGCTAATGGTTAGCGATAGCCTGGTTGAGCTAACTGTTAGCCAGTTAGCTGTTTAGCTACGACGTTAGCTGCCGGCTGCGCTCGGCTGGGAACGTTCGTTTGATGCTATCAGTTAGCCTTGAGTTAGCTGTTAGCTTGTGCTACGACCATTGACATTAGCCGTGAGAATAGCAGGGGGTTCTGGCACTCTGACTACGACATCATCTTTGACAGAAGATGTAGTCGGGCCTGCACCATGACAAGGCTCTGGCCATAGCTTATTTTTGTCCCGACAGCGAGAGGCCTTTCGTCAACGTGGAGACCTGTGTTGCGGCCTTTCGCCCTGCGTTCCTTGGTGCAGGTAAGATTAATGAAAATGTCATGACATTACCCCACTCTTCCTTCCTTCCCCTCCCGAATGTTTTGTTAATAACGATGTTTTTTTCCAGGCAAAACATATGTTACTTCACAACATTTGGAGATACGACATGTGCTGTGTGTGAATTCATTGTCTTGGTCGTTTGTGTAGCTTGGGTAGCGTTGGGCCGTTGGCCAAAGCTGTGTGTGGCCTGGTGTCAGTAGCCTACCTGGCTAGCCTTTAGCTGTCGGCCATTGGCTCCTTGCTGCTTTGTTTTCTCTGGTATAGACCCTCTTCTCTTTGGATTTAAGTGTTGATCCTTGTCCTTTTGGATCTATGTATATTCATGTTGCCTTTGTGAAGTTATCTTTTCCTTCTGTTTTGTTCTTTCATTAAAAGTTGAATATCCTTTAGGGGGTCATCTTTGCTTATCTCTCTCATACATGCTCTCTCTCTCTAACACACATGCTCTCTCTCTCTCTCTCTCTTTCTAACACACACAGTCTGCCTATGGCGGCCTTTCTCGATGGCTAGGCTGTGCTCGCTGAGTCTGTACCTAGTCAAGGATCTTCAGTCACAGTGCTCAGGTATTCTGCCACTGTGTACTCTCTGTTTAGGGCCAAATAGCATTTCAATTTCTTTCCAATGTGTCTCTCTCTCTGTACACTGTATATTGACTGTAGAACGGGAGCTCTCTCTCGCTCTCTCTCTTGCTATATGTTGACTGTATCATGCCCAGCCTCGGGCAGCGCTATTATTTACGAATATGTTGACTGTATGGAAAAAAAAGAAAAAAAAATTATATATATATATTTTTTTTCTTTTTACCTTTTGGGGGGGGGGGGGGGGGGGGGGCCTCGCGTTTAAATCTCGCACAGGGCCTCGCATTTCTCCCAGGCGGCCCTGTCTATAGGCTAATTTTAAGTCCCTCATTACCCCAATCAATCAGATTATATTTCTTTAAATGTGCCTGCTGGCAGTAGGCTTAATGGAATGAATAATCGAATAAGATCTTGCTAGCGAAAATAATTCATTCAACTCTTTCAGAATACGTACAGTAGATAAAAACAAGCCCAAAGAGTATCTAATTGATACGAATTAATAGATACTTATGAGGATATCTGTACTGTATGCGCTTAGGTATCATGTACTAAATACATGGTTCCCAAAGTTTTCAAGGCGCGACCCCCGAAATAACGTGTCAGAGAGGCTTGGAGGCTATACAGTTTCACTATTAATCAGATTTCTGTTTCGGACATCATCCATACGCATTGAATTGATTAACCTTTGGTTTATACCAGTGACACCAGTCATGTTCATCACCCTCTTGTTCATCATCAGATAACAGTGCTTGAACAGATAAATGCATTTTCTCAAATTCATTCATCAAAACGTCAAAGGCTTGCAATTGCTCATTCACTTTTCTCAAGTCACGTCCACGTCATCAAATCCGTCAAACAGCGCATCTCCTCAGACATTTTAATCACAGGTAGCAGTTACAATATCACAATAACATGTGAGTGACAGTGATACAATTCAACAACCCACAGATTCAGATTCGTCATAATTCACATCCACAATCCAGGCATAAAGACGCTTGAATTTATGCTTGAATGAAACACAATCCGGGTGCTCCAAATACATCCACAGCGGAGAATATGAAACGAATCAGAGCCAAACGCCTGATAGGTTTCATTCATTAAAAATATCCCTGCAGGATTCACATTTGCAATGCTCCGTTATTAAAATAACTATGATGTGCATTACTTAGGACAAAGTAAATCCATATGCTGAATATGATTTATTATCAGCATTTTAGGTCTATTATTTTACATTTCAAAAGCCCCCTCTAGAAAAACGAAGCACAAAAACATAATTCAGAATCTGTGAGGAAGGGAGCTGGCATTTCTTTTGCGAGGGCATGGCCAGTTTATCCAGCTAACTGAACTAAACTGCTGGAGCAGGTTCAAACGTTTTGATCTGTTGCCATAGTGATTTAGACAAACGCGCGCGGGGAATCGAAAAGTCTAACTTATGCCAATTTATCCTGAAAATTATCCGGCTAACTCAGTTAGCCAGGTACGAGGAACAGGTCCCAGGTGGGAAAGTGAGAGTGTGGAATTTTATAATAAGGCTTAATAATTAGGGTTGTAAACATGTAACTAAACTGCTTTCTTTGTGAAGTAGCTATTGTTTGGTAAAAAATTATTTATGTAGTTTCCCCAACTCTGGGTGTACCGTTAGTTGTCGGTTGTAATGTAATTTCTCACGCTCGTGTGTACACACGCACACGCAAGAACACTTTATTTGACAGTCCTGAATGTCAGTGTTGGCATAATGGTATCGCTGGGAGGACAGACCTGTTGGTAGCAGGAAAATGTCACGATAATTAAAAGTTTGTTTTCAAAGGGAGTCCGGAGGGCGATCCGGATTTTCCATCTGTCCAGAAAATACCATTCTGTTTGCCTTTTCCCAGAGAGCTGGCCGCACGTCAGATTTGAACTTTAAAGAGTATGTAATATTCCATTAGTAGGTAAGTAGCCCTGAAATGGCAGATCTTTCTACTCAATTATTGATAAAGTGTTGGCGTTCTGCCTACTAATGGCTCCGTCAGTGCTACTGCAGTGCTACTTTTTATATCTCTGACTGCATACCTAAAACATCTCTGAGAGGACCCCTTGGACCCATATCTCTGTCACCTTGGTGTGTGTGTGTGTGTGTGTGTGTGTGTGTGTGTGTGTGTGTGTGTGTGTGTGTGTGTGTGTGTGTGTGTGTGTGTGTGTGTGTGTGTGTGTGTGTGTGTGTGTGTGTGTGTGTGTGTGTGTGTGTGTGTGTGTGTGCGTGCGTGCGTGCGTGCGTGCGTGCGTGCGTGCGTGCGTGCGTGCGTGCGTGCGTGCGTGTCCTCCTTATCAGTTCGGCTGTTATATTCCTGGCTCTGCAAGCTGGACACACAGCCTTGTATGGAGAAAGGACCCCACTGACCCAGAATGCAACGGGCCTTCATATCAACATCGCACAAATCCCAGAGAGAGAGGGAGAGACGAGAGAGAGAGTGTGGGCGGCAGACAGCATCAGGTTAACAACTTCTAACTATGAGTATATGTAGAGACTAAACAGAAAATCTATAGAAGAGCTTCCAGTTTGTGTTAGAAAGTCAAGAGAAAGTGTCTGTGTGTTGAGGCCTCTACCTGACCACCATGACATCTTCGACTTCATCCAGCCGACGTTCCTCCTCCTCCTCCTCCTACCGCACGTCGTCCCGCTTCAGCACCTCCAGCTCCTTCCGGTCGGAGGGTTCTGCGGGGGGGGCCGGGGACCCCCTGTTTGAGGAGCTCCTGGACCCCGCCAGCCCCTGCAGCCTGTTCGGCGAGGAGGGGCCTGGCGGCGGCCCCCTCTGCCTGCCTCCGTTCAGCCGGCACAGTAGCCGAGGCTCCTACGGATACGCTGGTGGTGAGTAGAGGAGAGTTACCAGCAGTCCTTCATGTTGTTTTCAGTGCAGCTGCTGCAGGAAGATAATGGGGGCAGTAGATGGTGTAGTGTAGATGGTGTGGTGATGTGGTGATGTGGTGTAGATGGTGTAGATCAGTGGTTCTCAACTGGTCTAGCCTCGGGACCCAACATTTTCCTTAGTCATTAATTCGCGACCCAAAATTTTGAACCACTATGATTTATGTAAAAATAAATGAATTTGCAGTAATACGCAATCTTTCAAAACATGAAATAAACACAAAAAAGTGCAACAAAAGTGCAACTATTGCTAAAAACCCAATGAAATAAAATAATAATAAAGAATATGCTTCTTAGCAGATTTCTTAGCTTAACATAACAGACCTACATTTGGGGGAACTAATGGGATAACTGGGGTTGCAACAAAAGTGCAACTAGGGCTAAAAACCCAATGAAATAAAATAATAATAATAATAATAATAATAATAATAATAATAATAATAATAATAATAATAATAATAATAATAATAATAATAATAATAATAATAATAATAATAATAATAATAATAATAATAATAATAATAATAATAATAATAATAATAATAATAATAATAATAATAATAATAAATAATTATGCTTCTTAGCAGACTTCTTAGCTTAACACTTTGATTGCCTAAGGCTAAATTCATGATATACCATCCGTTGCCAGCTCTATTTAACATGGAGAAGTTCCCCTTCTTTGCAGGGCTATAACTTTTTAAATTCTATTGCTAGATTGCCATTATTAGGGCCCATTCAAGGTCCTATATGTATTGTTCATGGTGTAGCAACGTTAAACTTTTTCATTCACATATTCATACTAAAATATGGTCTAAGGTATAAGTATGTTTTCATCTCTTTCTGCAGCTTTCTCCAGAACGTGATTTATAGCCCCAAATGCATTATATTGATGATGAAATACAGTTTGATAGCAATCGGCGCGATATAAAAAATTCCAACTGGACGTACTTCTGGAAGTTACTACACGTCATCTGATGTTGACCGGATGGGCGAGGGGGCGTTTATAATTCCGTGGGCAGCGTTATACCATTCATCTAATGTGGGTCATATGTTCATCAGATCAGTTAGTATCGAACACGGTAATATTACACGCTAAAACTCACCCCAGTCTCCTCGGGCCGTTGGGCGATCAGCGTGGGGTAGACAGTTTTCCATTATGGGATGTCGAAATACCCGGTCCATTTCCAGGTTGTATAATAGTATATACGTCCAAATCATGTTGTTTATCGAGTTATTGGCAACGGATCGCTATGTATTGTGTCGAGCTCGAGTCCCGGGACCTATAGCGAGTGCCCGGAAGTAATATGGGTGATCACCACTTCATCCACATGACTTCCTGTTTGGCGCTTCTGCCGATCGGCCAACAGATGGCGCTCTTGAACCGCTAGAGGATTGAGAGGAGCTCAGAACTGTGTGTGAAGGCTGCAGAGGGGAAATATGATTCCGATCACAGATTTTTGAAATATTGATATTAAAGACGAGTTAGGGCGTCCTCGGCAACTTTAGCATGGCTAGGAAAGACGCCTAAACACGTTTTCGGCACTTAAAGTGTTAACACTTTGACGACCGATGGGCTTAGTCTAATTAGTGGCTAAAGGACCGGGGAATGTAAACAAACATGTGGGTTTTCTAACAGCTATATCTATACTTTATAGTGTTGCTATCTGTCCATTCTCATTGTCAATTGAGTGCATAAACCGTCCCTTCAGAATGGCTTAAAGGAAAAAAAATCCATCAGTAGGTTGTCATTTTATAGCGCCGTGATTGAATATAAGCTTTATCGCAGATTTCGTATCATCTATTTTCTGGAAAGCTAGT
Source organism: Notolepis coatsorum (assembly GCF_963971535.1). Taxonomy (NCBI): domain Eukaryota; kingdom Metazoa; phylum Chordata; class Actinopteri; order Aulopiformes; family Paralepididae; genus Notolepis; species Notolepis coatsorum. Next base: position 245,569 of record NW_028169331.1, on the reverse strand, counting down.
TATAGAGCTAAAGGCTACTAACGTTATATTCAACGGCATTTCCGTTGTATATATGCTAATGAAATAACATAAACTGCTTATGATCCGGACTATCCCAGAGCATCTATGGATGAAAGGGGGGCGGCGGGGGACATCGATCAGTATTATCGATTACCAATACAGTGTCCGTGTAAGTAGCCACATTCACAGATCGATTGCTAGCGTTGCACAGCAAGCTCCGATCCGGCTATAAATTAGGTGATAAATGTCTTACCGTCAGCCCGTGTGATACCCGGCAGCATTTCCCCGTTATCGATCGGCATCTGGTAGATCGATATGTCCATTGGTTGATGATAAATCCCCTTATTCCATGGTGAAATCTCCGCTTCGAAACGTGATACACGGTGCATGCTGTTGGTTTGTGATCAGAGTAATATGATACTTTGTTGGAGGGTAAAAAAAAATCCCTAAGAGGATCTGGCCGGTATTGCATGTTGCCGATTCCACAGAGGCGGGTAGATCTGCAGAGTCGATCGGGGATCTTGATCCGGTTATTAATATGGAATAAAACAATAACAACTTGCCACGGCTATATACGTGCCTCTGGTCCACAACGCATGGCACCGAAACACGTATATATACGTGGCTGGTCCTTAAAGTGTTAACAGACCTACAGTAAGTTTGGGGGAACTAATGGGATAACTGGGGTTGCAACAAAAGTGCAACTAAGGGCTAAAAACACAATGAAATAAAATAATAATAATAATAAATAATATATCCTTCTTAGCAGACTTCTTAGCTTAACATCCCAGGGAACTAATGGGATAACTGGGGATGTTGTTTGCTCCTGACAAGAGTCTCAAAGTCTGGGGTGATGGTAGGCAAAGCAACTATGAGGTCATGCTCAATGTCCAATCTGTTGCTCCGCTTTGTCTTCAGCTGGACCAGAGCTGAGAAGCCACTTTCACAAAGATAGGTAGTGCAAAAGCAACCCACCAGTTGAGAAACACTGGTGTAGATGATGTGGTGTAGATGGTGTAGATGGTGTAGATCAGGGGTGCCCAACCTTTTTTGAACTAGGATCAACTTTTTAATTTGACACCTAGCCGAGAGCTACCAGCCCAAATTTGACCTACTCTCGGCTAGTATTAGTAGTAATAGTATTAGTAATACCCATTCAATATGCACATGACAGAAAATATTTTATGGCATAGAAAACATATGTTTACATTGCCAAAGCAAAAGTGGATGTTTATGGTATTCCACCATGCCATGTGTGTTTTATTTTATAATGCTCATGATGCTGAAGTCGGAGTCATACAATACTATTTTGATTGACAGTTGATTCTGCCAATTACGTCACACCGCTTGCACACACTCTGCTGTTCTTACCACCAATCGGAAGCTCTTATTCGTAAAACATTTTTACTTCCGGAATGTCGGCCATTACTCTACTCGAGAGACTTAACTACCGGAGCTCAGGCTAATAACGTTAGCTCCCCGCCGGCCACATTGACGAGTACCAGCGCTTATACATTACTGGCAAATGTCTTGTTGCACTTGTGGCAACAAGCGTTGTCAGCATCGACTTTAGTAAAATAGACAATAATGACAGTCCAGTAATTAAATCAAAATAAATGTAGATTAAAAGACATAAAAATTATAAATACAATACATGTGCTCTTGCTCGCTCTTCCTCGCTCTTTCCTTCCCCTGTGTGTGTGTGTGTGTGTGTGTGTGTGTGTGTGTGTGTGTGTGTGTGTGTGTGTGTGTGTGTGTGTGTGTGTGTGTGTGTGTGTGTGTGTGTGTGTGTGTGTGTGTGTGTGTGTGTGTGTGTGTGTGTGTGTGTGTGTGTGTGTGTGTGTGTGTGTGTGTGTGTGTGTGTGTATGTAAGAGTACAGCACAGCCCGCTCCTCGCGCAGGCAGAGAGAGACAGAGGGAGGAGAGATATAGAAAACGGCCAACAAGATTAGTTTGTGACGTTAGCCCATTGCTCGCGTCAATTATATTGCATGTCATTGAAGGTATGCGCTGGTCTGTGTCTAATGAAATTACAATTGCATGTCATTGAAGGTCCGCGCTGGTCTGTGTCTATAATGAAATGAGAGGAAAGCTCTGCGCTAAAGCAAGCCTCATCTCAGCCGCGACGTGACAACATATACTCGATGCTATATCAAAATAATCTTACGGTCTACTTGAAATCAACCCGCGATTGCGGTCGACTGGTTGGGCACCACTGGTGTACATGGTGTAGATGGTGTGGTGATGTGGTGTAGATGGTGTAGAATAGATGATGTGGTGTAGATGGTGTGGTGATGTGGTGTAGATGGTGTGGTGTAGATGGTGTAGATGGTGTGGTGATGTGGTGTAGATGGTGTGGTGTAGATGGTGTAGATGGTGTGGTGATGTGGTGTAGATGGTGTGGTGTAGATGGTGTGGTGTAGATGGTGTGGTGATGTGGTGTAGATGGTGTGGTGTAGATGGTGTGGTGTAGATGGTGTGGTGTAGATGGTGTGGTGTAGATGGTGTGGTGATGTGGTGTAAATAGTGTAGATGGTGTAGATGGTGTGGTGATGTGGTGTAGATGGTGTGGTGATGTGGTGTAGATGGTGTGGTGTAGATGGTATGGTGTGGTGATGTGGTGTAAATAGTGTCGATGGTGTAGATGGTGTGGTGATGTGGTGTAGATGGTGTGGTGATGTGGTGTAGATGGTGTGGTGATGTGGTGTAGATGGTGTGGTGTAGATGGTGTGGTGATGTGATGTAGATGGTGTGGTGTAGATGGTGTGGTGATGTGGTGTAAATAGTGTAGATGGTGTGGTGATGTGTTGTAAATAGTGTAGATGGTGTAGATGGTGTGGTGTAGATGGTGTGGTGATGTGGTGTAAATAGTGTAGATGGTGTGGTGATGTGTTGTAAATAGTGTAGATGGTGTAGATGGTGTGGTGTAGATGGTGTGGTGATGTGGTGTAGATGGTGTGGTGATGTGGTGTAAATAGTGTAGATGGTGTAGATGAACAATTGATGTCTGACTGACTAAAATTCAACTTACGAAAGCAATCATAACTACAGAAAGCAAGATGGAAAAGAACATTAAAGAAATGAGCAAAACATTGGAGAGCTTGGCGAGTGAGGTGAGAGAAGTAGCGAAAAAACAAACTGAACTTGTGAACCTCTTGACCGAAGTTAAGGAACTCAGGAAAACGCTGGAGGAAAGAGAGGTGAAAATAAAGATACTAGAATCGAAAGTGAACAATCTGGAGGAACTGGAACGGAGAGTCCAGGAACTGGAGCTTTTCACAAGAAAGGCCGATGTAATCATAAGTGGAATGGAGGTGAAGCCGAGGTCGTATGCGGCAGCGCTATCAGCAAGGGGAGGTGACTCAGGTCAGGAGCCTCGCCATGAAGACCAACAATCGCTGGAGACGCAAGTCGTTACCTTCCTGAGAAGCAAGGACATCCACCTTGACAAGAACAACATTTCTGCTTGTCACACTCTTCCGAGAAGAGATCGAGAGGCCAAACCTGCGATCATTATTCGGTTTGTAAACCGCAAACATAAGACGGAGCTGCTAATGCAAGGGGAAAATCTGAAGGGAACCAACATTTACATAAATGAACACCTAACAGCAAAGAATGCCGAGATTGCCAGAGAGGCACGTCTGATGAGAAGAAACAACAAGATCAAAGCAACGTGGACCAGAGACTGCAAAGTGCTCATTAAGCTGAATGGCGATACACCTGACACAGAGGAGATAATCATGATAAGAGAGCTAAAAGACCTTGACCCTTATAAATGACTGTGTTCTCTGTTTTGACTGTGTTTTGGACTGTCTTCTGGGTCAAATTTCTCTGCATAGCTCACTGCTGCGTGAACTCTAGTCCTATGTTGGCTTTTTTGGGTCTTGCAAGCCTAATGCTTAGACAAAGGATTGAGTATGAAATATTATTCTTTCCACATGCTGCTACCAAACTCACGTGTGTCATAGGCTCTGCCTTGTTCCTATTTTTGTAAAATTATTTGCCATACTTTTTTGGGTCTGTAAACAGTCACTCCATGAGAAATTGGACTGCGTTAAGCAAACTGTCTGATGATGATGATGAGGATTTATTATTAGGATTAATGATTATTATCATGATTATTATTATAGGCTATTATTGTGTTAGGATTTGTTTAGTTGATGATTTAACTTCTCTTTATGCATGATTTCAATGTAGACATTGACCCTGAGGTCAATCTCTTTAATAATAATTCTTTTTATCTACTTTTTTCTCCCCGTCTTCAATTTTTCTCCCATCCCAATTTCGTATTATCCAATTCTACCCTCCCCTGTCTCGAACGTTGTTAGACCATGCCTCCCACTGGTCGGCTGCAATGTGGACGAAGCCTTGCATCACGTGTCCCCTCCGGTACACGAGGAGGCAGCCGTCGCATCTTTTCACCTGCACAGCGCAATCTCTCAGTGGCGAGGAGTAACGCGTGGGAGGCTCACGCTGCCCCCAATACTTCCTGATTCTGCTGTACAGGCGCACAAACCGACCGGTAGGAGATGCTGTCCACAACGTCCGATCCCCACCCACCGGCTTTCCCACCCCCTAATACTGCCAATTGTATTAGTATGAACGACCATCTCTTTAATAATATTGATATAGTGTGTGACTACTATACAGAAGAGCAAGTGAATGGTGAAGTAGATCATGCCAATCGCTTTTCATCATACACTTTAACAGCAGGAGTATGTACAAAATTTGTTCACACATCAAAGACTATCTGAGTAAATTTTCAACACAGTTTAGTTTAGTAGCAATTTCTGAGACCTGGATTACCCAAGAGAAAGAAGAGTTTTTTTAGTTGGATGGGTATGACTTTAGATGTATAAACAGAATCCACAAAGGGGGAGGCGGGACTGCTTTATTCATTGATCAAAAACTAAAGTATAAGGTTATTGATCACATGAGTGCTGCTATTGAAGACCTCTGTGAGTATATTACAGTGGAGATTGAAAGGGAAAAGCAGAAAAACATCTTGGTTAGCTGTGTTTATAGAGCGCCTAGTTCAAGCATTGAGAATTTCAGAGAAAAGATGGAAGAGCTACTTACTAACATAGAGCAAAAGGTTACATTAATTTGTGGCGACTTTAATATCAATATTTTAAACCCAAACAAAAAAACAAATATACAGTAGATGATTTTACATCAACCATGCATAGCCTAGGCCTCTTCCCGATAATTAATAAGCCTAGCAGAATAACCTCTCATTCTGCTACTTTGATCGATAACATTTTCACTAATGTTATAAATAATAGAATTGTGTGCGGACTGCTGACAAATGATATAACAGATCACTTACCAGTTTTTGTAATAATAGAAGATAATAATCAGCCAAAGAGGGAATCTCAGAGAATTAGTAATAAAAGACACCTTTCAGAGGACTCAATAGGGGCACTCAAAAGGGAACATACGGTTATCCTATAACCATAGATATATATGAGTATAGCGAGCGCTCTGCTCGTAGTGGAACATATCCCATAGCCAGTCTAATACTGAATGAATTTCTTCACATGTACACAGGCCTGGCCACACCCCCATCCGCTCCTCTACATAAGCGGGGATGTGGCCATAATAACAGCTCCTTCCCAAGTCTTTCACCACCGAAGGCGAAGACCACGGGGTCCTCAGTGAGTCCGAGCAGAGCGCTCGCTATACTCATATAACTTTGGTTATAGGATAACCGTATGTTATATATCGTATTAGCTTACGCTCTGCTCGTAGTGGAACACAAGAGCTGAGCAGAGCGGAAGCTCGACAAATGTACCCGCTGAGGCCCCCCACAACCATCAGAACCGGGGAGGACCCGAGCCCCCAGACCCCCCTAGTGGAGGACGGGAGGGAATCGGATCCGACTGTGCGAAGAGGGTTTAGCAACTCAACGCACAGGATGAGCAGATCATGGGACTTACCTTCCCACAGAAGAAACCACAACTACACAGGCGCGCAACCCACATGCCACTAGGGAACGAACTGGAAGGAAAAAACCCTGTTACAATCCCTAATATCACGGGGTGAATGAATGAATGAATGAAAACTTTATTTAACAGATTGCAGAATGGGTACAATACAGTACGGCTCAATACATACAATTGTTAAGGGGATGCAGACCTGAGAAAGACGTTTGTCTTGTTTCCATCAGGGTCCCCCATTTTCAATTCATATAGACATTTATGACATACACAACATACATGACATTTATGGCATAGGGACATATAGGTATTTAGTACTGATACATTTGTGACATAAGCGGTATTCAAATATACAGTACTGTTACCCCTAGATCCTGACAGAGTATATACATATGATGGGGAGGGGACTGTACATTAGGAGGGGGTGGGTGGGTGGGAGAGAAATATACATACGGCGGGGAGGGAATATATACATGCGGTGGGGAGGAGACTGTCTATTAGGCGGTGGTGGGGGTTTTGGGCATTTACGGTGGCCAGTTTCGAATTGCAGCCTCCCGTAGGTGCTCTTTAAGAGCGGTTTTGAATGTGGGCAGGGATTCACATTCCTTTACAGCTTTGGGTAGAGCGTTCCACATTGTTGTGGCATAATTGCGAAACGTGTTTAGTCCCTTGTTTGAGCCGAATCTGGGTTTAACATGATTTGTTGAGCTTCCTCTGGTGTAGTGGTTGTGGTATTCACTGACCTTTGGGAAGTATTTTGACATGTACATGGGCACCCCGGTCGTATAGTGTATCTTGTAGACCAGGCCCATTGCAAGTTGCTGTACTCTGTCGTCTACTCTAAGCCATCCTAGGTTGTCAAAGTGGGCAGGGGTGAGGTGGGTTCTGGGGTTCAGGTCAAGTAGTAGTCTGACCAGTTTGTTTTGTGATGTTTGTAATTTTGTTTTAAGCGCCTTTGAGGTGCTTTGGTACCATGAGGTGCACGCATAGTCATAGTACCCTTGAATGAGTGCTCCTGCCAGAGTCTTCAGGGTATTCTTGTTTACCAGAGAGGAGATCCGGTACAAGAATCTAGTTCGTTGGTTGACTTTTTTTATTACATTGGATGCCATTTTGTCACAGGAAAGATTTGCTTCTAGGATGGAACCCAGGTAGGTAATTTCGTCTTTCCTTGTGACAATATTGTCACCCACTGTAACTGAGAAGCCGTCGGTCTTGCTGAGTTTGTTATTTGAACCGAAGAGAATGGACTCTGTTTTGCCCATGTGTAATGATAGTTTGTTATCAGCGAGCCATATGGGTCAAGGTCAAGAACCCAACCCCGTGGCAAGGCCGTAGCAGCGGAGCGTGAAGGAGGACCCAGCCCCAGGAAGGGTCAGGACCCCCCAGAAAAAGGGGGCCTGGTGAGGCCAACGACGCTGCAGCCTTGAGACCCCACCAGGCGGTCACTAGTGACACCACCCCCCACATCGCCAGCATATCGGACAGGGCCCATCCAAGAGCAGGCCCTTCCCCCCTACAGCACGCTGCCCTGAAGCCCTCAAGAGGCTACACCCCCACAGCGGGACCAGGCAGCGCACCGGGGAGACAACCCCCAAAGAGGTTGATCCCTCAATCCAGGCAACAGGTCAAAAGGACTCGACCTGTGCCAGGAGCACTGCGGACTAGACAGGCGCCTAAGGGGTCTGCTGAAAACAGCACCCCGGCGGAAGGGGCGTTTGGTATGCTGTGCACCATGTCGCAGCCTCCACAAAAAAAAACCCGACCCTCTAGAGGGGCCGAGGCAGAGAAGGCTGACACGATTGGCAGACGTCATGAAGGGTGCAGGGGCACACTCGCAGGCAGACGGGGTCAAGCCCGGCCTAACCCGAGAGTCGACTCTGCTACCAACACACCTGGAAACCAACCACCACCTAACAGGAGGCGGTTGTTCCTATAACCCCCCCAAGAAAAAACTCCAAAACACAACTGCGGGTATACACCGGCTATACAGCAGTACAAGTGTTTCAGTTCTCAAGAAGGGGTTAACCCAGGCCAACAGGTCGACGAGAACGAGTCCGGACCGGGACGTATACAGGGATGCCAGAGGGGTACAAAACCCACCTCGACAGCCCCCTCCCTGCCCCGCCAAGCAGGAGAAGATAGGGGCGAAAAAAGAATGGAGAAGGACCAGGCTCCTTTAGCACAGCGCAAGGTACAACACAATATGGACCAAGCAATAGTGAAGGATAACACACAGTGATATAACCACGAACACCTCCATAACATTAACCCCTGCAACGCCCGGGCCAACCCGGCATTTTCCCCCCGAAAAAGCACAAGTCCTTCAGGGTACCAGAACAGCAGATCTGCGCCCCGGCGGACAACGGGTTAACTGACCTGGTCCGGCGCGACCAGAACCAGTCCTGTGTCCTAATCACGCCACCATCCCCAGTCCTAAGAGGGGGGTAGGTATGCGTGTCGATCTAAAACATCACAGAGGGCGCCACCAAGCCGGTCAGAACATAAAAGCACCGCGCCCGGTGGCCCACCCCAAAAGCGTGAGACCCCCCCGCCAATGCTTTGATCTATTCCGTTATCTCCCCCCAGAGATGAACGAGAATTCATCGAGACTAACCTAGTACACTGGCGCTCAGAAGAGACAAACTCCATCCTAGTTGCCCCATGAAAACGCTGTTTCAATGATGAGCAACCAAGGCGCGCAAGCCCACGCGTGATTCCACACAGGGCCAGCACTATGTATACGTCGAGACCCAAAACATATCAATGGTAATTCTAACAAGAACCCATATAACGTTCCCTCCAAGACGCCTGGGAGAGAGGCAGGAAGCCGGCCAAGAGACACAGATATGGGTCCCATATGACGCGTCTGAGCGAAAAAACACCCCTGTCAAAACTGCTCTGTATAAAGAGAGGAGACAGGGAACCCCCAGAGAGACTTCCCACGTGAGTAACAATTTGAAAAGATATATGTAACATTGAGCTACGTGAGCGCAGAGCAGAAAACATAACTCATCTTGACAATAACAGAGGTCCACAACATGGAGCCTGAAAAGAACTCACGGAAGTCTCACAACCAATAGAAACGCGGCCAGTGACGTACTCTATGGCGGGGGGAATTCAGTGACCCACCTGCCCAAATATGGCGTGGGACCAGGGAACTCCCTCCCCCTCTCCCTACCCTGTGACGCGCTGACCCAAAAGTGCGACAGGAAGCCTGAAGGACAGGAGGCCCAACCCCCTGACCAATCAGAAAAAAAGCGGAGGGAGGTTTATCAGTTCACCCCCTCATGACCCCACACCCCGGATACGATGAAAAACAACCAGCAGCGATGATACCCGCGTAGCCAGCATGCTACATGAAAAGCGTATATCCACTAGGATAAGCTAAACCAATGCACGCCAGCCACAGACGATAACTTGTTTGCGAACAGGTTTTATATACAAGGCTTTAGGCTCATGTGCGAAACACGTCACCCGTGTTTTATGTCTAAGAAAAAACACATACGTTTAAGAGAGGGTCAAGACCTCGGTACAAGCTACATATACGAGCACTTCTGTAGCACACTCTAACCAAGTTGTGGACTCGATGCCATGTTTCCAATGTAACAGAATACACACAACCCCCTCAGATTTATAAGAAAACTGTCCTACTCACTTAAACAACACACAACCCCACAGCTAGGTGAGGGTTTATACACCGTATCCCCAATATATAACAGTGAATAAACACACAGTTTGTAACAAAAAACAGTCCCCCACCAGGAGGGACCTTTTATTTAGTAACAAAATTATATGTTGGGGCGGGGAAGGGAACAGGGGTAAACAGGGGAGAGTCACTAGCGGCGCCTGCCGCGTGCAGCACGGTGCTTGCCCCCACGGGGAGCCGGCCCGGAGGGACGGTTCTGGGGCGCCTGGTCACGTCGATCCCAACCGTCACCTCCGGGTGTGGGGCGGCTAGCTGCGGCTGGCTGCGGACGAAGGCCCAGCAGCGGCGGCGGTGGTGGCGGAGGCAACGGTCGCGTTCCTCTGCCGGCGTAGTTTCCGTCGGCCATCACCGGTGGCATCGGGTCGGGGGAAATGGGGTTGGAGCACAGCGCGCTCCTCCTCCATCTCTCTGCAGGCAGCCATCATCTGCTGCATGGCTGACCTGAAGAGCCCAGCATCGGAGAGGGGGGTCGTGAGCAGGGGAATCATCTTCTGTTCCGGCACCCTCGCCTGCTCCAGCCAAAGGTGGCGCTGGGACAGAGTGGCTCCAGCCACCTGGGCGTGAAGGTACTGTTGATGGTCGTCCAATACCGACCCGCCCGCCATCATCCCCGACATGTAGCGCGCTAGCTGCGCGATGTTGGACGTCGCAGCTAGGCTCTGAGTCGCGGCGATGTTCGCCTGGTCACTCCAGTTAGCCATCTGCCTAGCTCTCTCACAGGACGACGTTGCCAGAGATGACCTATCATGTCATCAGGAACAGGTGCAGGCAGAGGCTGCGGCAACGCCACGCCATTAGCGGCTGCGGCGGCCGCCATGAGCTTGGGGAACAAGGCAAGCAACTCCCCTTGCGCACCTCCCTCCACGTCACTCGTGTCCCACACGTACGGGAGGCTGCCATGTCGGGCGCCACTATCCGACGCGGCAGATAGCTGGGCATCTTGTCTCAGGGTCGGAGGTTCTAACCCAACACCGGAGAACAAGGGACCCCAAGGAGACGCAACACTCCCTGCCACACCCCGAGGGGGAGAATGATACGAATCCATTGGGGCATCAAACAAGAGCGCTCTCGCCCCCTCCATGTGATCCTCAGTTTCCATCGGAAACAGAGACAGGGCAAGAGCACTCTCGTTCGGCTCCAGCACACCCCCAACCAGGCCGTTCGCCCCTGCAGCTCGCCGCCCTATGACGGGAGCGAGCAGAGGCGAAGAGCCTGCGTCGCAAATCCCCAGGCACCAGAGGAGCTGTCTGCCTATCGGCAGACCGTCCACTGGCGAGGGAACCAGGGCCGGAACCAGGCCATCTCACGGGAGACGGCGGCTCAACGGCCCCTCTGAGAGGCAGACTCACCACCGGGCGCCGCTCGGGCGTATCCGACTGCCACGACCGTGGAGTCAGAGCAGCCCCACGACGCACGGCGGACGCGGCAATGGAGAAACGCTGGTGAAGGGTGATGTTGTGAGCGTTCAAACCCCCCGAAGGTGCAGACATTATGACTTAGCTTTTCTCAAAAATTGGCGAGAGAGAGAAAAAATATGTCCACGTAGCTCCTTTCCAACAACTATTTCGGCACTAAACTCAAGTGGTGTATACAGACACTGGTCGGTGGTGAAAATAGGGAAGGAGCTGTTAGTATGGCCACATCCCGCTTATGTAGAGGAGCGGATGGGGGTGTGGCCAGGTGGATGGGTGTGTACATGTGAAGAAATGTATTCAGTATTAGACTGGCTATGGGATATGTTCCACTACGAGCAGAGCGTAAGCTAATACGATATATAACTGGCTCTCCAGCAATGGGTTGAGGTGTTTGAAGCAACTGATGTGGACTCAGCATATGGCTGCTTTCTGAATACATTCATGACTTGTTTCTGTTCTATTGTGCAGCAAAGTAGCTGACGAACAAGGAAGCCAGATAAACCATGGATAACAAAAGGAATTTCAAATGCCTGTAAAAAGAAGAATACTCTTTATAGAGATTTCATCAAGCATAGCACTAAACAGAAAGAAATCAAATATAAAATATATAAAAATAAATTAACAGATATTATAAGAAAACGTAAGAAGGATTATTATAATAACTTACTAGAAATTAATAAAAATGATATTAAAGGAACATGGACAATTATAAACACAATAATTGGAAAATCAAATAACAAACCAGGCTATATTGATCATTTTTCTGTAAATGGAACGGAAATAACCAACATGCATGAGGTAGGGAAGGAGTTTTATAATTTTTTTGTAAATGTTGGCCCAGATCTAGCAAGGGAGATCAAGCCTCCACAGTATGGATTCAGAACTAACAGATCCACATCAATGGCTCTCATGCAGGTAGAAGAAGAGTTAACAAATTCAATCAATAATAAACAGTATGCAGTTGGAGTTTTTAAAAACTTTTTATTGATCTGAAAAAAGCTTTCGATACCATTGATCATGACATCTTACTCAGGAAACTTAGTATGGAATTAGAGGGGTAGGGCTCAGTTGGATAAAAAGTTACATAGAAAATAATAATAATAATAATAATAATAATAATAATAATAATAATAATAATAATAATAATAATAATAATAATAATAATAATAATAATAATAATAATAATAATAATAATAACTTCGTTTAAGCGCCTTTCAGAGGACCCAAGGTCGCTTTACATAGGGGGGGGGGGGAGATGACAAATTAACAAACATAGTGGACAGACACAACATATACATATAATAGGAAAATAGGAAACAATGTGTGCAGATGGGGGAGACCAGATCATCCTGCAAAGTGATAACATGTGGGGTACCGCAAGGATCCATTTTAGGCCCGAAATTATTCATATATCAATGATATCATTGCTGTTTCTGATAAACTAAAATTTGTCATTTTTGCAGATGATACAAAAAAAATGTGTTCAGGTGCAGACCTTCAACAGTTGCTAACAAATATTACAGGTGAACTGGGGAAGCTGAAATGTTGGCTTGATACTAACAAACTCTCCTTAAATATAAGTACGTCTAAATTTATTTTGTTTGGTAATAAAAAAATAAATCCGGATACTCGAGTAGAGATATGCATAGACAATGTTCATCTTGAAAGAGTAAATTTATTTACTTTTTTGGGTGTCGTGATAGACCAAAACCTCAGCTGGAAAACTCATAACTATGTAAAGAAAAAACAGCGCGTAGCTTAGGCATCTTAAGAAAAACCAGACACATATTAAATTTGAGATCATTATACACAATTTATTGTACTCTTTTATTACCATATCTAACTTACTGTATAGAAACTTGGGGAAACACATACAAAACGAATCTGAATCCTATTATTATCTTACAGAAAAAAGCAATAAGGGTTGTGAACAATGATCCTACAAACACACTGCTGTTTTAAGGTCAACTAAGTAAAGGAACTTTAATGCCCGTAGTTCAAAAAACAGAGATAGTTTTTAAAGCTATAGAAGTTATCAACTGCCAAGCAACTTACAAATTGTGTTTAAAGAACAAGAGGTGAGGTTTAATTTAAGAGCACTCAATTTCAAACAGCCTAGAGCTCGAACCACACTTAAAAGTATGTCTGTCAGTTAAAGGAGTAAAACTCTGGAACAATCTACCGGATGAAATAAAAAACAGCAGGAGTATTTTTAAGTTTAAAAATATGTTTAAAAACAGGGTTCTAGAATCCTATAGTCAAATTTAACCTACATGTAGAATCTGTTTTCTCTACCATGAAGTATAGATTTTCCTATGTTGGCTTATGTTCTTTTCGGGAACGTTTTTTGTTCGTTGTTGATTATAGATTTTTTGGTTGTTTGTTTGTTTTATCTTGCAAACTTTAACTTTTTTTGTTCTTTTCTGGATAGTTTTTTGTTGATTGTTGATTTTTTGTTTGTTTGTTTTATTTGTGCAAACTTTAACTTTTTGGAATTTGTTTTTGAATTAGGGGTAGGTTGCTCTATAAGCCTTTTGTGCTTCAAACCTATCCTTTTCGCGTGTTTATTGGTAAAGATTTTGAAAAAAAAAATAGTTTATTGTTTATTATTTGTAAACATTCGAAATAAAATAATTTCATTCATTCAATTCATTCATTCATTCATTCATTCATTCATTCATTCATTCATAGATGGTGTGGTGAGCTGCTTCTGGTTTGGTCAAGAATACACACAGGTATACAGAGAATACTTGCCTCTTTATCTGGGCATTTTGAATATACCCTCCTGTTAACCCATTTTCTGTTGGGCGTGTGTGGCCTGTGTAAGTTCTGTTTTGGTGGTTGTATGCACAATTGTGTTCTCTCATATGCAGAGGAATACGAGTGGGCGGCACAGTGGTGCAGTTGTTAGCACTGTTTTCCGGACAGCAAGAAGGTCCTGGGCTCAAACGCTGGTGGGGGGCAGAGATTGCATGTTTCCTTTGTGTTTGCATGCAGGCACAGCGGTTTCATCCCACACCAAAAGACATGCACGCTAGGTACATTCTCCTGCCATTGACCAAGGTACTGGCATCACAACTGGAGTTGGTCCTCGGGGCATCTGTCAAGTGGCCGCCCACTGCTCCTAAGTGGGCAGGTCAAATGGGTGGGTCAAATGCTGAGGACAAATTCCCCACAGGGACAATAAAATACAACTTAAAGGAGCACGCCAACATTATGGGAAATGCGGAAAGAAAATGGATACCAATTTCCTCTCTGTGTGTTCAGTAAAAAGCTATCCGGCTGCAAGCTAGCCTAGCTCAGCACAAATTAATGGAAGCCTAGCTGTTGGCCAGAAACATCTCTCCCAGAGTTTTAAGCTAGGCTAGTGGGCCGTATCCGCTTCCATTCATTTGTGCTAAGCTAGGCTAGCTTGCAGCCGGATAGGTTTCTACTGAACACACAGAGAGGAAATTGGTATCTCTCTTGTTGTCTGACTCTGGAGAAGATGGTGAGTGCATTTCCCATAATGTTGGCATATTCCTTTAACAACTTGAATACATCAAATAGTACATACCTCATCCTGACACATACCTTAATAACCAGGATACTAGCTAATATCTGGAGTATTCATTTCCATATAAACATGCTTACAGCATGGGGACTGCAGTATATACTCCTCCTCTCATCAGACCTACCAACCTCTTCAACTATACCACTGCACCACTGCCTACAGCTCAATATAAGTAAAGAGCTGACTCCATTAGATCCTCTCTGCACTGTGAAGCACAGTCCCTATGGCTCCAGCCACCATCTGTGTGGTCATATACAGTATAGAGCTGAGAGTACTAAGATGGACTAGACTCAACAGTAAAAGATAAGTGGCAATAATGAAGTAATGATTTTTGCCAAGCCGTACAATTATAATGATGGCATTAAAAGTATGTGTTTAAGGACTGCTTGGCGCCATGCTGGGGGATCAACTCAGAGACAAATCACTATTAAAATGTGGGCACTTCACATTTTGGTAATAATATTATTTTCTTATTTTCAAAATTCTTAAAATGAGAAACATGGATGATTGTAAAAAAAATTGAACAGTGCCGTTGGGAAAAGGGGCAACACACAAAACCACTTGACATGTCTGCATCATGTGTCTCTCTTGAGTGTCTCTGTCCAGATTGGTACGAAAGATCTTTAGCGTCCCCAAACAGAGGCCTCAATCATGACCATATGCTCCAGTGAGGACATCAAATACAACCACCCTGGTTAATTCATATCGGTTATCCAAAAATAGGACACATGCCTCTACAGAGGAGCTATCCCTTGTGCTTTGAAACCTTTGTGAGCACCACTCACAGAAACCTGGCTTGAATGTTAGGGCATAGCTTCCCATCACAGATGTGTGTTTGAATTAGGCCTATGACCGGGAGGTTCTCCAGTGAGTTCTAGCAGCCCAGAACCTCCTCTCATAGAGCTATAGGCAATCATCAACTGTAGACTCAGGCCAGAACCTCCTCTCATAGAGCTATAGGCAATCATCAACTGCAGACTCAGCCCAGAACCTCCTCTCATAGAGCTATAGCTATAGGCAATCATCAACTGTAGACTCAGCCCATAACATCACAATACATGATTTTCAAACTTACAAGCTGGGGTCAGCTGCACTCACGTGACTATTTTTAGAGCAGCTCAGTACTACATGCTATCTGCACACCTTACCGTCGATGCTTTCCAAAGAGCCATCTGGTGTGATCCTTCCAGAAGCTCTGTAATTCAGATTGGAATAGCAGTGTCCTTTTGGAGCCTTTATAAAACTAATATGACTTACATACATATTAGTTACATATGACTTATCTTGAAACAAATTTAAATAGTTTTTTTGTGTGTTGGGTAAAATCGTTGTTTATTATTGTTCTTTTGTTGTTCCAATGTTCAAGTTCAAGTTCAAGTTCAAGTTCTTTAATAGTTGTCATACAGAAGTACAGAATACTTTCATACAAAATGCTTCTTACTGTTACGCTCCAGAGACTGTGCTAGACAAGATAGTATCAAATAACATAATAACATAATATAGCATGAATTTAGAAGAAGAAAATGAGGTCACAGTGTTCGGTATAGACATATGTACAATGTTCTGAGTTACCATATAATATACAATACACAATACTATGCAGTGTACTAATGTACAGTACTATCTAGTGCAAAGCAGAAATGGGATGAGGTACAATTTTAGGTACAATTTACAGTAAGGTGTACGAGTTGTAGTGCAATCCTTCATCCATAAATATAAAGTGTGGGGAGTGGGTGCTACAGTGTGTTTGTTTAAAGTGGGTGTGTGCTATAAGTGTGTGGAGTGGGTGCTACAGTGTGTTTGTTTAAAGTGAGTGTGTGCGTGTGGATGTGTGTGCTATGTGCGTTTGGTGGTTGTTGTTGTGTAGTGTTCATTCATTGTTCGTTTAGCAGCCTGATGGCCTGGGGATAGAAGCTTCTTCTGAGTCTTTCTGTGCTCGCCTTGAGACTCCTGTATCGCTTGCCTGACCGCAGCAGTTCAAAGAGGCAGTTGTTCGGGTGACTGGAGTCTTTAATGTTGTCTTTTGCTGCTCTATTGTTGTTTATTGAAAGTTCTGTGAGATTCATTTTTTTATTTAGTATATTGTGATATAACTTGTGTATACATTCATGTGACATAATTGTTGAATATATTCTGATAGACCTGGGAAAAAAATATGTATATCACCTAATTTTGCAAAACAGGGTTGAGGTTATACATGCATTATTACACAATTACACCAGGCAAACCAAAAATAGGTTTAGACTCCAGGGCAGGGGCGTATCTAGACCCAGCACTTCAGTAGGGCACAGAAGGGCACCAACAACTACGAAAAAAATTTGGCCGGTTTTGGCCGGTTTGTGGGCGAAAATGGGTGGATTTTGTAACTATTTTTTTTTTAACTTTATTTCGGTTTTAGGGTTAGGTTAGGGTTATGTTATTTAATTATTTTGGGGAGCCAGCCCCCCAAACTCCTGAAATGCATAGAAATCTATGAAATAAATAAAACAATCTGACATTTATATTAAAAAGAGCTAGCCACCCAAACCCCTAAAATACATAGAAATCTATGCATTTTGGAACAGTTACTATATATATAGTCAATAAAGCATTTAGTCATACTTAAAGTTTAAAGTGCTTTACTTGCATTGAACATTGCATTGAACATTGAACATTGAGGAGACATCATTAGAAAGCACAATGTATGTTTCCATAGTTACGCAGATGACACACAATTGTACATCTCCGCTGAACCAAATGATCACACAGCTATAAACTCCATTTCCGCCTGTCTCTTAGCAATAAACAAATGGATGACGAACAACTTCCTAAAATTAAATGAGGGCAAAACTGAAATCCTACTAGTCGGTCCTATAACAAAAAGAGAAATGTTACAGAGCAATATGGGGCAACTTACTCCTTGGATCAAACCCGAAGTTACAAGTAAGTAACCTACACTGGCTTCTGGTAACATTTAGAATTGATTTCAAGGTCCTCCTCCTTATATACAAAGTATAAACATTGTGATCATCTACTACTGGTCTATTGAAGGTTCCAAGCCACAGTCTAAAGAAAATCAGGGATGCAGCCTTTGCTAACTATGCACCAAAGTTATGGAACACACTACCTATGGACATTAGGGAAGCTAGATCTCTTAATATTTTCAGAAATAAGCTAAAAACGTACCTCTTCACCATAGCCTTCTAATACACCCTGCTGTTGATTGTACTGTAGCACTATTTTACTCTGGCCATTCTATTGCATAATTTTACTATCTATTCTACTATTCTATTATTGCACTGTATTATTGGTGTGCAAACCAGTCAACTTACAAAAAAGAGCCTGTTGGAGGATTTCAACAAGATAAATGCAGTGCAAAATATTTCACTATAATATTTCAAAGCGAAGTAAAAAATATTATAATAATTATTTGATCATGTTAAATGATCATTTGATCATGTTAAAAAAGGGAAAATAAAAAACATTTGTTAAAAAAAAAAAAAAAAAACATTTTATTTATTTTTTTCATCACTGGGGCACAGATGATCATCACTAGGGCACGTGCCCTAGTGATAGTGGTCTAAATACGCTGATGCTCCAGGGTGCCTCATCTGCAAGAATATCCTCTTTTTGTTTTGGTGACAAACACTTACACAACACTTACTTAATTTCCATTTTGAAAAGTCATGCTAACTGCATTTGTACATTGCCCGCTGGTGATGTACTGTAAAATGCATCACTTCCTGGGTGCCAGATTATTTCCCAGGAATGTGTCTGGTGTTTGGAAGAGCATATGTAAAAGCATGAACTGAATTTAGGTGGAATTGGTATCATGTTCATTCAATCAGTGGGAGACAGTAGTAAAACTGACATTTATCTCTGAGCCTGTATTATTACATTAAAAAAGCCATTGTTCTTTCAAAATGATTTAATCTTTCTATCTTATATATTATTTTATCCAAAACAACCCACACACATCCATTATCTTTCTTCATGTGGAGGTGGCCTGGCCCACAGGGGTGGCATTCCCGTCGCCGTGCATGGTGGTGTGAGGGGCGCGCGGGTTGTTTGTGTTTTCCTTGTCATGACGTGCTTTATCGGGTGGGGTGTCTTGGATGGGGATGTGGTAGGGATTGATGTGTGCCGTGTTTGGGGGACTGGCTGTTCCGCGGGGGTTCACATGCCTTCGAGCGACATTGTACTATTGTGCTGATTTTATGCCCATGTTCATTTTATACTAATTGCTGTGGGGCACTCTGGACTGCGGTCCATGTGTGCAAAGTACTATATAGATAGTTATTAATATTTATTATTGTTATATTGTAGAAATGTGTGCATTGAAATGTCTGTAAAGCATTGAAAATGAGGGTGACCTCAATTGTCTTTTCGAGAATAAATAAAGGTTTGAATGAATGAATGTGACCAATCCTCTCATGTAAAATATTTTTCAATATTTGAATTTGGGGAAAAAAAATCAACTGAATTGAATTGAGTGTGAATTGGATGTAGCCAAACAGCTCTTACCTAGCATAACCTTTCCTTTATGGTCCTGCTCTTCTCCTCCAGGCTCCACAGGTGGCGCTGTGACAGCTCGCCAGGCCAGCATAGGGGCGGTGCGCTCAGTGGGAGACAGCTACTACCTGTCAGCGGACGTCAGCCAGTTTGAACCTCATGACATAGTGGTCATGGCCTACAACCATCACGTCTTCATCCACGCTGAGAAGGTGTGTATGCGCGGTGTGTATGCGCGAAATGTGTCCCTATATTTAGAGGGTGTATGTGAATGCTTTAGTGACACATAAAAGACCTACAGACAGCTATAATGGATTATTATATGTTATGATGACTGTATGATACATTGCAAGCCTTATAATGTGTTATATCTCAATACGAAAAACTGCCTAATTATGACTGCAATTATATTATTACTATTATAAACAATTATGATTATTCGCATACTTAATACTTATAATACATATCCACTGTATTCCACTGAGACATCTTGGTAGACTAACAACAGGTGATTGTAATCAGGTGACACAACTGTGGCTAATGAACTGTGTTGATGGCAGTGCGCCTTGTTGATAGGAAAGGCCTGCTACGTCACAGGAATACTATGACTAGAAGTATGACTAAAGTCTTACCAACACGTCTTCATACAGTACATGTAGGTTGTACCATGTCACAGGAATACTATGACTAGAAGTATGACTAAAGTCTTACCAACATGTCTTCCAACATGTAGACCATGACTCATTCACTCCCTTCCATACATGAATCACTCCGTAGCGACGTCTCTCAGAGAGATTACTCTGGTTGAGTCTGGACTCGTTGTATGCGTGATGTCAGAAGAGCACTGTTAGCTCGTCTTGCTATCCGTCCAGTGGGGCCCCTCTGCAGGTGTTGTACGGTACGTTGATGCTAATCACTGGTAAAAGCCAGAGCAGGTGGAAAAGCTAGGAGAACATCTGTAGCAGTGAGGGGGGATTGTTTAAAATCCACATGCAGCTTGTGCTTCCAGTGTAGAAATCATGTCTCAGGAAAAGGAGTGAACGTTTCTTCACCTCGCCTCCTGCTCTCTTCTATTTTTTTCTCGCTCCACCAGCTGAGCAGTGCTGACCTCCTCCCTTCCGTCTTTCACTTCTCACTCTCTTTTCTCACTCTGCTCAACTCCGCTTCCCCTGACTTTGTTTGTTAACGTGATGATTCTTATTCATAAAATAGACAAATAAAATATGGAAGGAACAATATTATAATATTATTTATATGTTAAGGGTTAACTAATTTTATTTCACTATGTTAAGAAAAAGTTATAAGAGTATAGGTAGCACCGGTTAGTTTACTTCCTCTTTGGGCAGAGATGTTTGACAGCGGAATCCAAGTGGAACATCATCCAGCTCTCTGCATAGGAGAATGCTCCACCTACACCCCTTTCAATTTCAATCTCTTTCTTCTAAACCCCCAAAAGATGGGTTCATCAGAAGTTCTTTCACAGGCTAAATAGTTGGAACTATTCTATTACTATTTTGAAGGTCTAGTTGAACTTCTAACTGGTTATCCGCTGAGTTTAGTTTGTGTATGTTTGTGTGCTTTAAAAAAATAAATATATATACCTGTTGCATTACATGCAACTTGATGATGGTAATGTCACAGATCGACCTAGATGTAAACACAACTGGTAGTAGTTTACCAGAGAAAGTAGACACACACAATGGGTGTCTGCCAAAGAAAAAAAGAAAAAGAAAAAAAAGAAGATAACAAACTTTATTTACATAGAATAAATTAGTACATCAAATGCACAGCACAGAAGCTCTGGGAAATGCCTAAATGGTGGGTTAGTATTCAAGCATCAGTTCCAGGGCCACTCTTCCTGGTTGTAGCAAAGATTCAGTCAACCTGTCAAAAGAGAACTGAATCACAGTTCGTTCACAGTTCAATATCCAACACTCAATTTGAGAGCAGAAGAAAACGTTACTTAACTTGGGAGAGATGAAATAGAGAGGGTACCCAAGTCAAGCTGTTTAGCTGGTTCCTCTGGGTGGTGGTTGGGTTGGAGAAGGCTTTTAGGACCGTCACAGATGACATGTAGTGTGAGACCTCCCATGAGAACCAGGTCTCCCAATCCATTATCTCCTTCCTGGTTTTATTTCCAAGGCTAAAGCTGGTGATGTCATCCTCCTCCTATAGGAGGGCTTAGAGAGGCAGGAGAAGGAGGGGAGAGGGGCAGGCACAGGGGCAGGCACAGAACATCCAATAATAGTACACAAGCAATCAGTCCGCTATCTCTCCCCAATTAGGCCAAGTTCAATGTCAAGGCTGCCTCTCATCTAGTAATTAATCACGGCAAATGTCAATGTTCTCAGCCAGTCCTAGACACAGTTACACAGAAAAAGCACTCAGAAAAAAAGAATATACACAAAATAATATGTCAACCTGTGACAGTTCTCTCCCTGAGGGATGGGGCTAATCATGACCGTGACTTAAGTTAGCTGATTGTTTACAGCAAATACTGCTTTTTCATGCATCATTTATCCAGAAGATACACATTAAGAAAGTGACAATACAGTAGCTAGCAATATTTGAAATAACATACATTATGCTCAAACAAACATCTTCTGGAGGTGGTAATTTCTTATGAAATTATATTCTACACCTTTAGGCACTTTTTTTCTCATGAGGGTACAGTCTTCTTTCCACCACTCAAACTTTTCCTTGCTCCCTCTGTCTCTTTTCCTGTGCCCCCCACCCCTACCCCAGGTCCTGGACGACGGGAGTGTCTGTGACACGTTTACCCATAAGGCCTTGCTGCCAGATGACATGGACCCCCTGTCGGTCAGTGGGACCCTGAGCCCTGACGGTGTCCTAGTGGTCAACGTCAGGCGGACCCCCGCGCCGGGGGGACCAGAACCCCCTCTCACATACCGTGCTGAAGCTCACCTCTGACCTCAAACCGTTTTCAGTATATTTCAATTCAATCATTAGAGCTAAAACCATATACATTGGTTTGGAATGTGACCATCATACCTCGCCTCAATAAACAAAACCTCTTCTGTCTTTAACTATGAATGTACACAACACTGACCTACTGCAGATAATGGAATTTATCTCAAACAGACTTACATAATTATTTCATGTAATATCTTTCCCAGGCTGTATTGTGGTGCTGTGGAGGGGAGAGAGAGACACTGTTGTTTCTGTATGAATGTTGTTTTATACCGATAGGATACGGTCTATTGGACAAAATAAAATTATGATCTGTCTTCACAAGTGTTAAGAGTCATCTTTACAAGAACCTATTGCCGTGTGTGACATTTCAAGACTTGGTGGCCAGTGTTGGGCAAGTTACTCAGGAAGTCTAATTAGTTATTTATTACTCCTTTAAAAAGTTATTACTTATTAGTATTACTTTACTGATTACTTTGTATCGAAGTAATTAGTTGTGTTACTCGTTACTTTTGCTTACCCCCCCTCCTCTCTGAGTGTGGCCTTCAAATGAGCTTCCGTCACCCTATTCTCTCTCGGTAGCCAACAAACGTCTTTCTCTGTTGGTAGCTTGACATTGTTCTTTGTGGGTATTTTCTCTATGATCAAAATGAGGGTGAGTCAACGCAGCGTTACTTGGATTTTGGGAATTGTAAAGCCTTACTGTTGAAGGCAGAGGTTCTGTGTAGGATTGTTAGTAACTGTCTAACTGCATAATAACTGTTTACACTAGTAACTGTCTAACTGCATATATAACTGTTACCACTAGAGAGCGTGTGGTAGATTCTAACATAGATCATCCTAATGGGAGGTCAAATCAAACTAATGTGTAAAAGTCTTATAGAAACAGTCAAAGTGGAACAATTCATAGAGGGTGTGTGTGGACAGGGATCTTGAGCTCACAAACAAAGGTGAATTTGCATACAAAGTGTGGGCAACAGCTGCAGACTAAAGATACAGAGTCATGTATCCTGTGTGATCTGTGGAACCGGTCCTGTGAGGACAGCTGCTGTAGACAAGTTTCCTCCAAGACAATAGAGCAACTGTTTACAAGCGGGGATGGGTAAACAGCTAACGCAACAATGATTAGGTCACATGCAGTTGGTATCTGATGGCTGCCTGTGACCATCAAAGGTCTGATTACACACACACACACAGACACACACACACACACACACACACACACACACACACACACACACACACACACACACACACACACACACACACACACACACACACACACACACACACACACACACACACACACACACACACACACACACACACACACACACACACACACACACACACACACAGAGAACAAATGCATGACACACACACCTCATAAACAACTTAGTTTTGATATGAAATATAATTAGGAGTGTTTACATTGGGATAATAATTCTGAAGCTAAAAGTATTAAACTGTGTAAAATCAGATGATGTAAGTTAAAATATAAATAGAATAGGTTTGTTTATATTGGGGTAAGAATTCTGAGAAGTCATACTTAAACTATGTAATTAGTTTTCACTTAAAGTGAAAATAGGTTAATGAAAAGAAATGTGTTCAAGTATAATATCTCTGTGTTTATGTGATCAATGGTAATTCAAATATAGATATTAGGAATAGATATTAGGAAATGAATAAAAGCAATGTATTAAAGTAGATTGTTAGATTGAATGAAACAAATGAAAGTATATATTGTTGACTGTGTAAGGACCGCCTCCGTTTGCATTCAAACATAGAGAGGCGGTGATTGGACAAACCACAGCTTATGATGTCATCACAACGAGACCCTGCGCCTTGAGATAAGATGGGATGTTGTGAGGGGGAGAGACACTCTGGAAACCCAACTCACAGGACAACACCTCTTACCACCCATCCACACTCAAGGCGGCCAGGTCAGCAGGAGAACAAAGGACATCGCTTTTGGAGGGAAAACAAAACTATACTTTGGTTGTCAGCCAGACAACAAAGACCATCAACAACTTATCAACTATCATTCTTTATACTGTAATATTAGTCTAGTTGTTATCAAGACGGCATAGTGTCTTTGATCACAATTATAGCATTCTTTATTGTAATTTGTATACAACTCTTAACTTTGATTAAACAGCTGTTGTTATAACCTTTTCCTCCTGATTCCTTCTGCCTGCACCGCTGAGAAGATAATAAGTGATTCCCAGAGCTTTAGAGTTATTGAAACAACGCAGATTACTAACCACCCGGTTCTGATACAGAGCAGAACCGTTATTTAGCTTGGGAATCTACTTCATTTTGGTGTCGCGACCCATGAACAAGCGGCGGCCCAGGACGAGAATTTTTTTTTTCCTTCACTCATCGACCTCATCAGCGGACGACGGGGACACAGCTGCGGGAGCTTCGTTCCTGGGAGAGAGGTGAGTGTTGGAGGAGAATGGGCTGTTCTGTTCGAACAACAAGGGGTTGGGAAAAGCAATTGCTTCATGTAGAATTATGTGAAGTAATTAAAAGACCTCATATTGTTGTGATATGATGACGTATTGGGTGCACAGATTATCTGATCATGGTGTAATGGTATTAGCGTCGCATGACGGCAGATAAAAGGCTTTTCTGGCTAGGAAGCGCGGCAATCTGGTGTGTGCGACAGGGGCGCGTTCTGAGTATATAAATTCCCTAAAAATTATTCTCAGGAAGAGGGCGCGGGTAATGGTTGATTAAGATTTGATTGTTCTGAATGGGGAGAGAGCTGTGTATAAGAAGGGCTCTGTTGCTATTTAGAACATGCAAATCAGGTATGGTAAAAATGAATTGGCACCTGCATGATCAGGGAACTTGGTTTGTGCGATTACAGGAATAACACGTAGTAATTAATAGAAGGTAGGGGACGGCGTGTTCAAGAAGGCTCAATAATGAATGGTTTGCTGACTGATCGCGTGATAGTCAGGACGTGTCTGCAGGAACCAATCGGCCAAATTAAATGAAGATGTATGTTCGTCCTTAGGCATAATATCGAATTGGGTCCGGAGATTCCTTTTTAATCTTGAGCGAAACCGGCGTGTTAGTTGACTGCGTGCGCTGTAATAATAAATAAGTACTTAGAAAACATTCGGTCGAGATGACTGATAAGTACTTAGTGGGAATTCGATTATGAAGCTATGGTAAGCTTAAACATTCAGTATAACAGTGTGTGCGATTACGTTTGGTCTCGTGTTTAATAGTCGCGCTGCCGTGCGACGTTCGAGAGACGATAATATGTGCGTGAATGGAGGTTTGTATTTTTATTTGTAGTTAGGAAGCGTGTATGATTGAATGGTTGGCGAATGGCTATGGTTAGGTATGATTGGTGGTACGTATGAGAATATTGTTGTATTATTATGTAATTTAAGTCACCGGTTAGCCGTGGGGAAATGTAATGATAACGCCGGTTTTTCGGGGCCGGTGGAACGCAGCAGCAGTTAGCTACTGTATTAGCCTCTGAGGCGACCGGAGGATGTGGCGGACAAATAGGCGTAGGTTCAAATGTATAAGGTCGATCGATAGTGTCTTGGGATTACGGGGATGTGATAGGCACTTAAAATTTTTCACATTGGACTTCTATAAAATAGTTGTGTAATGTTTTAGGTGAACGGGATAGTATGTTGCGGGGACCCGGAAGTCGTTCTGAGCTCACCGGTGGTGACGACAGAGGGGTCAAACTAGTGTTTTGTGGCGGCCTATAGGCTGTTATGTTTTTATATTTCTGTTTAGATCACTACACTGGCGGTTTGAGGGGATTAGGGTTCGGTTGTGGGGAATGTGGTGTTATATTAACATTGCGAGGTGACGGCCCGCGCGGCGAAACGGGTCGATGGGTCGTTGGGGAACGTTTTTATGGGATCATGGGAGAAGCTAAGCTAATGCTACCTAGCCGCGCTAACGACTAAAAGCGGTCGCCGGTTGTGACGTCATAAGGATGCGCGGTCTGGCGGCCTGCGACGTGGCTGACGAAGCTAATATGCTAAGCTAACTGTGCTGACGTCATGGCATGACGGGGCTCTCGGGATGTCTCGCGATGGGACGTCCATCTTGGTAGGGGCGCCGGCGTCCATCTTAGTAGGGGCACCAAGCGTCCATTGTTAAGGGGAAGGTGGAGTTTATTTGGGGATACGGTAGGGGGCAGAAGAGGACAGGATGAGTTTATTTTTTGGGTTCTGCTCACAGGACGTTTTCATTTGGGGGTTAGTGTGCTGGTAAAGTGAGATTGGATTGTTGTGCTTTAATCTGGTGGTGGATTGTGGGGCCTTGGCCCCCCCTCCCCCTCGCTCCCTCTCTCTCTTTCCTTCTCTCTCTTTCCTTCTCTCACCCCCCCTCTCTCTCTCACCCCCCCCCCCTCTCTCTCTCTCTCACCCCCTCCCTCTCTCTTTCTCTTTCGCCCCCCCCCTCTCTTTCTTTCCTTCTCTCACCCCTCCCCCCCTCTCTCTCTCTCTTTCCTTCTCTCACCCCCCCCCCTCTCCCTCTCTCTCTTTCCTTCTCTCACCCCCTCCCTCTCTCTTTCTCTTTCACCCCCCCCTCTCTTTCTTTCCTTCTCTCACCCCTCCCCCCCCCTCTCTCTCTCTTTCCTTCTCTCACCCCCCCCTCTCCCTCTCTCTCTTTCCTTCTCTCACCCCCCCTCTCTCTCTCTCACCCCCCCTCTCTCTCTCTCTCCTCCCCCCCCTCTCCCTCTCACCCCCTCCCTCTCTTTTTCTCTTTCACCCCCCCCTCTCTTTCTTTCCTTCTCTCACCCCCCCTCTCTCTCTCTCACCCCCCCTCTCTCTCTCTCCTCCCCCCCCTCTCCCTCTCGCCTCCCCCCTCTCTCCCTCTCCCTCTCGCCTCCCCCCTCTCTCCCTCTCCCTCTCACCTCCCCCCCTCTCTATCTCTCTTATCCCACCCCCCCTCTCGCTCTCTCCCTCTCGCTCACTCCCTCCCCCTCACTCCCCTCATGGGTATGGGCACAGACTATGTTGTGATGTGGTGTGGTATGAATGAGGGCTCTCGTTCCATATTTGTTTCCCCCCTCGGCCCCCCCGAAACGCTCTCTCTTTCTCTCCTAGTTTGGGCCTGTATATAAATGTGTTGTTTTCTTTATGGGTTTCGAACGCGGTGTAGTGCTAGGTTTATTGTTTATTGCTGTTTACTGTAGGGTTCAAAGGCAGTTGGTTGAGTTTGGGACTTGTTTAGTGTATGTTGTTGTTCCATATTCAGTTTTATTGTTATTTTTAGGGAATTTCTGGTGCTGGTAGTGGTATTGGCTGGCGTTAGGGCAATGATGCCGTACTCAACCGGCGATGGGGCCGTACTTTCTGGCTCTCTCCAGGTCTCCGGCCACCTTCCGGTCTCTTGACTTAACGGAGAAATGTATCGCTGCTGACGCGGGGCAACGCGGTGGACTCCGTGTCAGTGTTTTTTGTGTGGCGTTCATGTTGGTGGGCCGTAAGTCGGAGCATATTTACTCTGCTCGGCTGCGCCTGTGATGGGGGTGTGGGTAGACAGATCGTCGTAGCTCACTGTCTGCCTCCACGTGGTGACGGGGATGGCTATGTGTGCGACTCGTCGATGCTCGCTGCCACACTGCGCACATTTTCATTTTAGCGGGGGTACAGGGACTGCTGGACGTCGTGGCGGGGGTGCTCGCTGCCACACTGCGCGCATTGGGTTATATTGTGTGTATTTGGGTGACTGTGGTTACGGTGGTTGAGTGGTGTCGGAGGTGCTGTGTGTGTGTGGCAGTGGTTGTGAGTGGAATGGACTTTGGATGTCCTTGAGTAGGAAGCCCGGGGTGTCACGCTCCAGGATTGCAAGCTGGAGGGGGACGCCGTGGGCTACAAGTTAGGTTGACCAGTGAGATGTCATTGGTCGGCAGGGATTTCAATGTGGGGATGGTGTCGGCACCTGTGTTTATGAACGGGTTGTGTGACACTGTTCTAAATGCACGGGGACTTCAGTGACATAAGGCACTGAAAATTGATTTCTGTTCTCGTGAGAAGCGCGTTTTAACACCTAAGGGGTTAGGTGTTACGGGGGAAATATAGTAACTGTGTGAGAAGTTGTGTGGGAAAATATGTATGTTACTGATATGTATAATGTAATATGAGCGGAATACAGTGTTAGGCTTTCACGGACAGAAATAAATATAGTTACACATAGAAGCGAAGATAAAGCGTAATTATACACAGTCATTTGCAAAGAACAATTAGAGTAAAAGTGAGATTATTCACTTAAATTACCATGTCCAATACAGATGTTTAGAAATGATAGGCTGTGAATAACAAATTTCTGATTGACCAACAGAAGGAGAAGGCTGATGCAAAATAAGTTCCCCGGAGTTGTGTTAAGGAGGATCATGACAACGGGATTGAGAGTTCTGGTTTTCCAATGGAGACAACTGAAAAAAGATTAAGGCTGTGTCATTGATAAATCAAAATGAAAATTGCACAAATGCTCTCAAGTGATTTTTAGTATAGGAGATGCCCGACATTCCATCCTTAAAGATAAATTATGGATTGTGAACGGGAAATGTCACTGATAATTAAGTGTATTTTTTCTTCTCTCTTCACAGCTGCTCCAGGACGGACGGCCAGCGCTGACAATTTCGAACCCCAACAGGGAAATCAAAGAGACTGTTGAAAGTCGGGGGGTATAGTATCACACAGCAAGTTATCAATTCCTGTTTGCACCAATATATAAGTGTGAGGGAAATTAACTCAAGTTTGGTAAAAAATAGTTTGAATACAGAGAAACTTGCTTTCCAAACGGTGGTATTACGAGTGTTTGAAGAAAGGTGAGAATGGAAAATACACAGATAGGAGCAACTGGAGGGTTAGATGCACTAACCATAGAAAGGGTAGACAATCTGTCTATTTCAACGACTGGAGATGTCACAATAAAAGTGACGAAAAAATGGCCAAAGATATTCAGGCCATTACAGAACCTTGTATTCAAATGTAAAAAAGGGGGCCGGTATAGAATGCGTACCCAAATCAAAAAGCAGAAAAAGAGATTACGAAAGGTGATCAAAAGAAATAATGCCGGTAGTGGGGTAATGCCGATAACCTCTGCAGACATTACATTGACCGAATTGAACAGTGACGTTAACCTGATTGACTGGAATGTGATCGACTCCCCGCTAGTGTCCAGTGTGACGGAGGGACTGGAAATAATGTCTTTTACTCCGCCACAGGGAGTCGTTGCAGCGAGCGACCCAGAGACAACTGTATTACCCGAGTCGATCCACGCTGAAGTGTCCGTTGCAGGTGACTGCCAGTTAACCAAGAGACAAAGAAAGCAACTGAGGAGAGCGATGTTGTTGCAGCAGTCCCAGGGAGTTGACGCTGGCCGTACGGAGACCGACAACAGGTATGGGATAATACATGAACAGTTTCTACAGCCCACCTGTGTCTCGTGCCCAGGTTTTCTCCACCCCCACCATCAGTGCCAAACTGAGGGATGTGGCCCGATGACTAGGAGTCAGTCAGCAAGGGCCAGGGTGGAGGAAGAGGGGAAGACGTGCCTCCCTCTAGAACAACAGCTAGCCGAGGCTAGACAGGTAGTGGAATACCTCCAAGGCCTAATCCAGTCCACACAGCCCGGAGGGGAGACAGGTTCCAATGGAGAACCAGATGGCCAGAGACGGGCCCAGTTGGGGCCACAAGGGGGTCCTGCGCCGGAACAACAACAAAGATCAAGAGGAGCAATCGGGTGGCAACCACGAGGAAGAGGTGGAGGCAGAGGCAGGAATCCGAATGGATACGCGGTGCGGCGGATGGAGTGTTGGTCGTGCGGGACTCTTGGACACCTTTCTCGGGAATGTGCTCAAGGGACTGTGACTGAACCAAATAGGTACGTGGCTTTCTCCTCAGAACAGGCTCCAGGGAACCATGGCGATGATGGCATACAGCCAGGACATGTTCTGGGCCCGATGACCCCAGGGTCATCCGGTCACAGGCGGCTGACCCACCGGGTCCCACAACCCGGGGGAGACAGCCAGTGTTGTTGGATCTGTGGAGTGAAAGGTCATTTTCAAAGGTCATGTCTGCAGAGGCCACCGGCAGAATAAAAATATATGCAACTGACTAGGGTAAAGGTGGGATATATTGAATAATAAAATATGCTCCTAATTAGATTAGAATAAAAATAGAATAAAAAATAAATAGAGGGGTTAGGTGATTAGATTATGAATGAAAGTTACTAAAAATGGATGTATGATTAACTGACAAATGCATGAACTAATCAGACTAACAAGAAAATCAAATTATGTTAAACAGTTAATATTGACACTGCGGAAGCTAGTGGTCAGTAAATTATCCATGCTTGGTCAATATTCAGATTGGTCAAAGGGTGGAGTGCGATGATTAGGAGATTAAAAAGACCCATAGTTGTTTCTAGTTTTTTATAGTATTGATAGATGGGTATTAACAGTTATGAGCAATAGATATAGGTGTTTATTTATTTTTCTGTAGAACTTCTCTTTTCTAGTGTGTTACGAGCAATTCCTGACTTAGGCCGGGAGCGTTCATTTTGTTTATTCATTTGATTTCCCTTTTTTGTTTCTTAGTTAATACAGGGGTGCATAAGCCTCTAGATGATAGGTTAAAGATTAGTTGAAAAGAAAAAAGAAAAAGCTCACAAGTTTGGTTTATTTTTTCATTTATTGGTTTGGCATGGTTTTTCTTTGTATGTTTTGTTTTCTGTTTCCTTTCTTTCTATATATTTTTTTCTTAGGGTACCTGGCAAGCTGGGAGTGATCTCGACACATCAGGACTGGGTAGTATATGTCTGTAAAATGGACTGGGAACAAAGTGAATGGACATGAGCTGGTTCATGGATTTTTGTTCTCCGCCCATTGAATACCCGGTTTTAGGGGCTGGGGGTGTGTCGTGATTGGTGAAAGTGTTGGGAAGCATGATTCTCTGTACATTAATAAAGCTCAATAGGTTTGGTCGCTATTGGCCAAATTAGTCTTTGTGTAGGGTGTGAACATGTGCAATTGATGATTGGCTTGTGGGGGACTCCGTGGGCTTGATGAAGGCTGGCGGAGAGTGTGGTAGATGTGTGTTTAAGGCAGACTGTGATTTGTTGCCATACACACAGAATTACTGGGAGAGTGGATGTGTCAGTGCTGACCGTCCGGTCCGGGGTGCGGCTGTCCGGGGACGAAGGTAACGATGTTTGAATGTATATTCCACATCGAAGGATGGTGGAGTATACTGTTTTGACAGCATAAATATAATGAGAGCCATGTGAATTTTTCAGAATTTTGAAAATTAATGATCTAGAAGCCATGAAATATATAGATAAATGATTTGGAAAAGAAAGTTGTCAAAACTCAGACCAGTAAAGAGAGTCTGAGGGAGGAAAAGTATGGATTCTCAATCAATTGTTGTGGTAGAAGTGACCTGCACTGTCCACCGAAGCGATATATACTCACTGCAGGATACGGAGGGGAGATTGGGGAGTCAGCAGTCATCAGAGTGTGGTACGAGGAAGACCAAGGACTCCATCGGTACTGTTGATCCAGGACACTGGCTAGTGTCTACCCAGCGGTTCCATGGGGAACCACAACACTGCGGGTACCAAGAGAACCAGGAGAAGCCTACCTCTCAGGCCGGGAGAGTTCCGGCCAACGCAGTGACCGGGTCTTGAGGCTTCAGAGGGAAACGACAGGCAACCAACGAGGAGACAGGCGGCTAGGCCTCAGCAACAACTCCGGCTGTCAACAGACGCAAGGCCTTAACCATTGACCAGGGGGTCTACAAGCGAAAGGGGGGAGCTGCTATCGCCCCTATCAACGACCAGGCGGAGGGGGGGAGAAGCAAACCTCTTCCACTAATCCAAGGGTCAACGGGGGTTGAGCAGCCAGCGACGACCTCCCCACCGCTGTGACAGCAATAGAAAAATACAGCAGGGGGTTCTACCCCCTAATAGAGGTCAACACGAGTCAAGATGTTCTCGACAGAAGACGGGGTGTGATAGAAAGGCAATTTGCTTTCTAATTCCACCTCCCAGAATGGGTGGCACCATTCAGCAGTCGTGAACTGCACCAGCTCTGAGCGATAAAGAGGAGGCCGGGTCAATCTAGAAAACATTGACCCCCCTCCTCACTGCTCCAAGTCAGAATTTGACAACTCACAGTTGAAACCAATGGAAATTGATCTTGGTACGAAAACAGGTTGTTAAAGACTGTACACGGGATCAAAAAAACTGAAACTGCTAATAACGGTGTTATATTGAATTTATAATTATACATAAGAAAGAGATATAGAAAACGAATGTTAGGTTGAATTTTAGGATCTGAGTGGGGCAACCCATATGTATTTTATCCAAATATGATTTAAAATGTCTTAAATTCTTATCCGGAAAGTAGTGTGTAGAAATTAAGATCTATGTTTGACATATTAAGGATAGATAAACTATCCGAGTGTGGAAATGTGGTAGATTCTAACATAGATCATCCTAATGGGAGGTCAAATCAAACTAATGTGTAAAAGTCTTATAGAAACAGTCAAAGTGGAACAATTCATAGAGGGTGTGTGTGGACAGGGATCTTGAGCTCACAAACAAAGGTGAATTTGCATACAAAGTGTGGGCAACAGCTGCAGACTAAAGATACAGAGTCATGTATCCTGTGTGATCTGTGGAACCGGTCCTGTGAGGACAGCTGCTGTAGACAAGTTTCCTCCAAGACAATAGAGCAACTGTTTACAAGCGGGGATGGGTAAACAGCTAACGCAACAATGATTAGGTCACATGCAGTTGGTATCTGATGGCTGCCTGTGACCATCAAAGGTCTGATTACACACACACACACACACACACACACACACACACACACACACACACACACACACACACACACACACACACACACACACACACACACACAGAGAACAAATGCATGACACACACACCTCATAAACAACTTAGTTTTGATATGAAATATAATTAGGAGTGTTTACATTGGGATAATAATTCTGAAGCTAAAAGTATTAAACTGTGTAAAATCAGATGATGTAAGTTAAAATATAAATAGAATAGGTTTGTTTATATTGGGGTAAGAATTCTGAGAAGTCATACTTAAACTATGTAATTAGTTTTCACTTAAAGTGAAAATAGGTTAATGAAAAGAAATGTGTTCAAGTATAATATCTCTGTGTTTATGTGATCAATGGTAATTCAAATATAGATATTAGGAATAGATATTAGGAAATGAATAAAAGCAATGTATTAAAGTAGATTGTTAGATTGAATGAAACAAATGAAAGTATATATTGTTGACTGTGTAAGGACCGCCTCCGTTTGCATTCAAACATAGAGAGGCGGTGATTGGACAAACCACAGCTTATGATGTCATCACAACGAGACCCTGCGCCTTGAGATAAGATGGGATGTTGTGAGGGGGAGAGACACTCTGGAAACCCAACTCACAGGACAACACCTCTTACCACCCATCCACACTCAAGGCGGGCAGGTCAGCAGAAGAACAAAGGACATCGCTTTTGGAGGGAAAACAAAACTATA
The DNA here is from genome assembly GCF_963971535.1 of Notolepis coatsorum. Classification (NCBI taxonomy): domain Eukaryota; kingdom Metazoa; phylum Chordata; class Actinopteri; order Aulopiformes; family Paralepididae; genus Notolepis; species Notolepis coatsorum. Next base: position 211,975 of record NW_028169331.1, on the reverse strand, counting down.
CTTTGGTTGTCAGCCAGACAACAAAGACCATCAACAACTTATCAACTATCATTCTTTATACTGTAATATTAGTCTAGTTGTTATCAAGACGGCATAGTGTCTTTGATCACAATTATAGCATTCTTTATTGTAATTTGTATACAACTCTTAACTTTGATTAAACAGCTGTTGTTATAACCTTTTCCTCCTGATTCCTTCTGCCTGCACCGCTGAGAAGATAATAAGTAATTCCCAGAGCTTTAGAGTTATTGAAACAACGCAGAGTACTAACCACCCGGTTCTGATACAGAGCAGAACTGTTATTTAGCTTGGGAATCTACTTCAAGCGCTCTAGGCGGAGACTCTCGGGAACACCACCAGGTGACTAGTATAAATAGAGGTGTCTCCTCCCACTTCTTTCTCTTTCCCCCAGTCTCTCAGTGAGAGAAGACCTGTAGTGTTACTGCTCTGCCATGTGAATAATAAACCATGCCAGTTAAGGCTCAAGATAGAAACCATGCCTCTTGACCACATTATTGTCGCCCTATAGCCGAATTCTGTTAACACTTACTTTACTTGTTACTGGGAAAGTAACAAATAACAATTACAGTAGTTACTAAGTAATGCGTTACTGCCCAACACTGGTTACTACTACATAAACAATTCACACTGTCTAAATATTAACTTACAAAAAGCATCTATGATTCAGAGCGCAAAGCTCCTAGGACCAACTAGACATTAGCTGAATGGCCCTAATTCTAAATCTACCTTTCAACCACGCCCCTACTCCGAGCTGTTGAATAGTAGTTAGTCCGTTAATCATACAGTCATGAAACTGATATCCAGTAGGGGCGGCTGGGTGGCGCAGCGGACATTGCGCTCGTCACCAAATGCAAGAGACACCGGGTTCGAATCCGGCTGTCGGCGTTGCCTCCGGCTTGGGCCGGCCGTCATACTAACTCAAGTGGCAGAGTTAGCGAGTGGGAAGTCGAAGGGTGGTAGTCTGGTCGTTGTGAACAGCGACTCCTACAGGTCGGTTGGGGCGCCTGCACAGCAAAGTCAGAAAAAATGGCGGGGGCAGTGTGAGCCTCCTACACATTACTCCTCGCCAAATGAGAGTCCGCGCTGGCAGGTGAAAAGATGCGACAGGCTGCCTCCACATGTATCGGAGGGGACATGTGATGCAAGGCTTCTATCCTCCCTACAACCGGCCAGTGGGGGGCATATGCGAGCAACGATCAGGACAGGGGAGGGAGAATTGGCAGGAGAGGTAAATTGGGATGGGGAGAAAAATCACAGAAAAAAAGGGGGGAAAAGTAAAAAAAAAAAAATGATATCCAGTGATGTGTCTACTCATGGACAACACATTTTCCATAAGGACCTCCATATTGGAATTTCTTCCATTTTGCCTTTTTTCCCTACTCCCCCTAGCCTGTTCACCTGATTCTCACCAAACTTGCCGGGGGGAATCTGGTGACTAACATCTTTACATGTGTCATTTAGATAATTGATAGGCCATGTGGCGGCTGAGTGGCGCAGTGGGCAAGGCACTCGCCACTAACGCAGGATATGCTGGTATCGAGCCCAGCTCTCTGCGTTGCTACCGGCTTGGCCGGCCGTCATACTAACACAATTGGCAGTGTTAGAGGGTGGGAAAGCCGGTGGGTGGGGATTGGACGTTGTGGACAGCGACTCCTACAGGTCGGTTGGGTGACCCCTGTACAGCAGAAACAGGAAGTATCTGGGGCAGCGCGAGCCTCCCACGCGTTACTCTTCGCCACTGAGAGTTCGAGCTGTCTGGTGAAAAGATACGTCAGGCTGCCTCCTCGTGTACCGGAGGGGACACGTGATGCAAGGCTTCTATCCTCACTACAGCCGACCAGTGGGAGGCATAGTCTAGCAACGTTCAAGACAGGGGAGGGAAGAATTGGAATCACGAAATTGGGATGGGAGAAAAATTGAAAAATAGGAGAAAAAGTGGATAAAAAATTAAGATAATTGATAGGCCAAACCATAATGACCGCCAGATCCAATAACAGTTTGGAAAAAAAAGCATGGTAAACAGGAAGTGATTTGTTACTTGTGAAATGCATATATGTTTGACTTACAATAGCGATGAGGCCTGTTAGGTTTTGAGTCATCTCACCTCATGGTGGCGCTATTCTCATAAAACTAAAAACATGAACTACTCCTCCACAGTTCAGATTATATATATATATACCCGCCATCATCATGTCTAGTTTCAAAATGTAAAGTTTGACCCGATGGTGGCGCTAGAGGAAAGGTCATGGGGTCACCAAAATCAGTAGGGCTCTTCCTTTAGGGGTTATGAATATGCACCGCAAATTTCAAAAGATTGGAATGAAAACTATTCAGAGTTATCACATTCACACCTAGGATCTGCAGTGGCAGTCGGACTGAATCCATAATATCCCAGACACTGTCATGTTGTGTCATTCAGTGGTATAATTAGCTGAATCAAGCTTGGGAAGTAATAGGCTTCATTTGTAAATGTTTCACGTGGTTCGATATCTTGCGTTTCTGCGTGGGTGAACTAGTCTGGCCCCCGAATGGGCTGCCACTTTGAGTTGAATCAAAACGAGTCTGCAGCACTGAGGTAAGAGAGCATTTCTCTTCATGAATAAATGAGAGGATATTACCTGCGTCGGTGCCAAACAACAATGAACATTTGTCCTGAGCCGCGAAAGGCTGGGGATAGTAATTGGGCTGACATGACGCCTTACAGAGATGAAATTTTCATGGCTGTCATAAGTCATCTCTCCCACTCCCAGTTTCTGCTCGGGACACAAACAAACACCTACACACACACACACATACATACACACGCACAAACACAAAAAAAGTGGATTATTTTATAAACGTTCTTTCGAGGCGTGGCTTCCCATCACATAAATGCCTTTACCAAGAGCAACAAGCAGTTCTACTTTAGCCCAGGGGTGTAAAAAGTACCCAGAAATTATACTTAAGTGAACGTATGGGTACCGTCTCAAAATCGGACTCAAGTAAAAGTCAAAGTATCTGGCTAAAAACACACTTGAGTAAAAGTCAAAAAGTCCGACTTTTAAATGAACTTAAGTACTAAAAAGTTAAAGTACATTTCTTTTTAAAGGGATAGACCAGGGGTCTCAAACTCATTCCATCGTGGGCCAAGTTTTCATTTTAACTATGCATTGCACCAGGTGAGTTAGTTGAAGAGGTGAGCCAATTAGTGAAATCATCAGCTGGTGTTTAGGCAAGGCTGGAATGAAACCAAGCATACACTCTGCCCACAATGGAATGTGTTCTGCAATAGACAATGCTGAAATGAAAGAACAGAGGACACTTTTTTTGCATAAAAATTATTTAATGCACTTCTCCATTGAAAGTAAACTAACATGGACGGCATTCACATCACAGCATGAATAATATCACAATATTAAAAACAGAATGGTGTATCCTGAATAATATCACAATATTAACCACAGCATACTGGATTATCCTGAATAATATCACAATATTAAAGGCAGAATACTGGAGTACCCTGAATAATATCACAATATTAAAGACAGAATACTGGAGTACCCTGAATAATATCACAATATTAACCACAGCATAATGCGGATCTGACTGTCTATTCTTCTGATAGCAGGTGTTTAATCAAAGAACCCCAGCTTTCTAGTGTTGCACAAGGACCAATCAGCATGGGTATGGGCGGGTTAATTTTCCATTGATGGGGATTTGATTGGCTGTTTACCTGCGGTCGCAGGATTAATAACGCTAACGTTAGTTCGGCCAGATAAACAATTAAAATATACTAATTAAAATGGTCGGACCTGTGAGATTTGTACTTTGTACTTTGTAGGTCTGTATTTGAAATGCAAGGAGTAAAAAGTATGTTTTTTTTCTCTGAAATGTAATGGAGTAAAAGTACAAAGTATACAAACCTAATAATAAGTACAAATCCCCCAAAACAGTACTTAAGTCTGAAGGATGTCGAGGTTTTTCAATGTATGTAATGTATATATTGGGGGAGATGACAGCATCTAACGGTGCTAGGTCAGATGGGTAGATGTGCATGGTGGTGGAGGCGGTCGGAGAGAGAGAGAGGCAATGTATTTAGCAGCAGACTAAGATAGAGCCCAGGGCATGCCAGGGTCGCAATCAGCACATAACAACTGATAAGAACAGCAGCAGGCAGAATGGTCAGAGAGAGAGTTTGACATCAATGAAACAGAAGTTTTTAATGTGTGTGAAGGGGTGAACAGCAGTTGCCATGACAGCGCGTCACATGACAACCAGAAGAGGGGCGGGGCCTGTCATTGATGATAATGATGATGATGATGATTATTATAATGTGAGTGTTCTTCCGCGTGTGAGTTAGATCTAGACACGAAGCTGACGCGAGCGGACGTGGATCAGAGACTTTTCATCCCTCCCTTACCCTCGCCGGTGGGGGAGGGGAGATGACACATCATCATTAGCTTCGGCTAACGGGAGAAGGGTTTTGGCTAACGACAAGGCCTTAGCCACCATTGGACTAAGAAACTAATCCCACAAAAGAGAAGAACCACCAGAGACTTTGAAGCGATTTCCCCCTCCCCCTCCCCTCGCGGGGAAAGGGAGGGGAGGACTGACGTGGCACGACCACGACGACAAGAAGGCTTTTGGATAACAGCTAGGCCGCGACGACCACCGAGCGTGGTGAAAGGAGAGATCATTAGAATAATGAATTTAGTTTTCTTCCAAAGACTTTTCAAGGACAATACAGAATTGGTTTCCATCTGATCTGAGGCTTTTGTTTATGTAATAAACAACAATTCCAAGAAAGGTATTACGCTGTCAAGTGTCAAATTCTTATGAAGGTGGTGAATTATTATGATTACATTAACACTTTCAGTGCCCAGCAGGGGGCGCACATTTAGTGCTTGAATGCCCACCATCCACTTCAATGTTAGCATTAATATTGCCTAATCTATGTTTTAAATTATGGCTATGTGTCTAATCTGCCCGTCGCTTATCAATGACTCATTTCCAGTCAACATTGTCGAAGCGGATTGTTTTTTTAATCCGTTCATTTGCGTTTTATAGCATTTTGAAAAGCCCTCGTTTTCAAGGGGGGGAAAAGATTCCATGATAATCGCCCTGTACTGTAATATTCTAGAACGTTGTCATTTATCGGCCTATTTATGAATCGTTTTCAAATAAACGCTAGATTATCGATAGTATATGTGTACGTATGCACGCTGGTGCCACAAGCTGAAAATCGATTCTGATCGAGTTTGAACTTTTTTTTATCTGTTGCCATAGTGATTTAGAAAAACGTGCTTCGGGGAACCGAAAGGTCTGACTTATGTCAAGTTATCCTGAAAATGATCCGGCTAACTCAGTTAGCCAGGTACGAGGAACAGGGCCCTGGAGGTCTGTGTTTTGACAAGCATTGTACCTTGTCTGTGCCAATATGGACGGAGGCATCTGATTGGTGCTTAATGAGTACGGTAACGTTGGGGGAGTTTTCTTCTTTTTCTCTTTTCTTCTCCATGTTTAATTCATTCATTCATTCTCAGCTCCCCAGGGTATTACTTTGCAGGAAAAGCCATTTAACTCTGGATAACTGAAGAAAAAAAAACAATTACATGGAGCTGTTGTTGTTCCGTGTAATTTGTCAGAATGAAACCTGAATATATATATATATTATATATATTTTTAATGGATGTCTTGTAGCCATACCAACCAGTTATTAGTTTACATACAACCAGTATAATAGGTGTTAATATGATATATAACATTATATACTATATAACGTTAATATGCATTTTTAGAGCTCTAGAGCCCAAGCCTGGACGGACTTTTGAATGGGAATTGCCACTTTTTGGCCAAGCTGTAAAGCCATAATAACTTTCACCTGAAAGGTTACCCCACTCCCACCACCTAAAAACAAAATGTGCGGGCGGCTAGGTGGTGCAGTGGGCAAGGCGCTCACCTCCAATGCTGGAGATGCTGGGTTCGAGCCCAGCTCTCCACATTGCTTTCAGTTTGGCTGGTCGTTCGTACTAATACATTTGGCAGTATTAGGGGGTGAGAAACTGATGGGTGGGAATCGGACGTTGTGGACAGCGACTCCTACAGGTCGGTTGGTGCGCCTGCGCAGTATAATCAGGAAGCGACGGGGGCGGCGTCCCTCCAAAGCGCAGACCCCTGACGCTGAAAGATCGCGCTGTGCAGGTGAAAAGATGCGACGGCTACTACCTCGAGTACCGGAGGGGACTCGTGCAATGTATGGCTTACACGTCCACATTATAGCCGGCTTGTGGGAGGCATGAAACAGCGTTCGAGATAGGGGAGGGTTGAATTGGACAATACGAAATTGGGATGGGAGAAAAATAGAAAATGGGAGAAAAAGTGGATACAAAATAATAATAATATTTGCTAAATTCGTTCCCGGATATGAGATCAAGACACCTATTACCCTATAGGCTATATGAGTACAAAGAGTCTTACCATGGAAAGGAAACGTACACAGACTGTCCACAGTAAACAGGGTAAAGAGTTAACCCTCGGAGACCCGCAGGATCGCTGGCAGGACTGTCTTTCATTAACATTTAGTCATTTAGCTGACACTTTTATCCAAATCCAATATGTCAGCAGGTGGAGTACACCTCTGGTGGCTGATGGTAAGTGGTGCTGTTCGAGACGAGCTCGAGTGCATAGTGGTATAGACTTCCTGAGGCTGTGGCTCAGCTAGAGTGAAGATATTGGTATAAACTAGACACCCCAAGGTATCCACTGGTGTCAAAGGGGTCCCTTGACCTTTCACTTCAAGATATCTGAATGAAAATGGGTTCCCCCTAAAGATCATCTACTGTTGACCTGCTATCTCCCCCTAAAGATCATCTACTGTTGACCCGTTATCTCCCCCTAAAGATCCCCATCCCCTTCTAAAGAAGACAAAAATGGGTCTATGTGGGTTTCAGAGGGTATATCCTGAATGTCGGTTTATCCCAAGATATCACACATTACTGTATAACCCAGATAAGAGCTCATCTATGTTACTATACAGTGGGTATATCGAGTATATGTGCCAACACAATACTGAAATATCCTGAATATGACTGCTGACTGCCTGTCAACAAATAAAATTTCAGAAGTTTTATCATAGTTTGAGATATTTGTGTAATCCACAAAAATACCTCTGTTTGTTTCACTCTTTAACCCCCTACACACACGCAAAACTGTGAATAATCCAAGAGTAACAGGATTGTGGCATATTGTTATCTCATCTCCCTGCTGTTGACTGAAAGTTAGATTAGAGTGGATTACAGATTACACAGGGGACATAGACACAACGTCCTAATCTGCAATGGAACATCTGGGTTAGTAGACACATAGAAACCCTGCACACACAATCACAGTCTCTCAAGAGATGCTCAACTCTCCACAACACACACACAAGAGTACACATGCATGCACACACCTCTCTAAACTTCTCACCATCTGGGACACAGAGCAAGACAGATGTGCACACACAGGGAAATGAACACACAATGGATTGTCTCTCTCTCTCTATACCCACACAACCACAGCAGTATCTCTATCAATGTTCATCTTGCTTAGACACACAACACACACAGAGCCTCTCTCCAGACTCCACAGGGAGAGAGGGTCTGCTGCTCACACCTGAACCTCACTGTGGGACCCAGGGCAGGCCTACTTAACCACTCCTTCAGCTAATTAAGACCTTATCTGGGCATTAGTATATAGACAGTCTTCAACTACACACACACACACACACACACACACACACACACACATCTATACTTGTGAGGACCGTCTGTCAGCTTTGTTCAATGGAAAAATGGTTGGGCGTTTTTTTTGTGAGGACCAGACAAAGAGGGTAGTCTATATGTTCCAGGGCTTTCGCAGAAGATGCTGGGGTGGGTGAGAGGACAGACAAAAACAACAGGCAGAAAAGACAAAAAAAGGATAGTTGCAGAGAGAAAAGAGAGATGGAATTTTGATTTAAGATAAGACTCCAAGAATCATCCTTTGTTAAAATCTTTTATTCATCCCTGATATACAAAACATCACGTTTATTTGTCCATGTGAGAAATAAGCTCTGGATTTTGTTTGCCTAGTCTTGATTTTGGCCCTTGCGTGGGGTGGGGGCTATGTACAACATGAGAGCACGACAGGAGTGGCTATAAAGATAACCCCCTCAACGTACTGTCACAGGATCAGATCGTATCAAGTACCTTGACAGTGAAGGTGAGGAGAGCTGAGGATAAAACTGACAGTGGATACAGGAGCTACAGTCCTGAGAAGCAGAATCCAGAGAGGCTTGAGGAGTGAGACGGGTCGGTCATCTCTCTTGTCGTACGAGTGATGATACGTTTCTCAAAAGTGCAACAGATTTCTTTATACAAACAAACAAAGAAAAAAATGTGGCTTGTTTAAGGACTTTAACAGGATTTCATTGAACACCTTGACGTTTTGACTTCTAGTCGTTTAATTTTCCCTCTTCACCCGACACACATCACACTATGGAAACTGCCACACATTCCTTAAAATAAAATGTAGCAGACTAGTTTGATAGTATAGGTAAATAAATGAGCCAGATTCAATTAATCTCTTGGAAATATGTTATTCTCGTAAAACCAGGCCCAAGGTGGTTCAAGGTAAAACCAGGCCCAAGGTGGTTCAAGGTAAAACTTGCAACCAGCAATCCCAGGAAATGTATGAGGTCTAAGGAGCTACTAGGGACTAGATGTTATATGAGGTCTAAGGGGCTACTATAGGGAGGAGCTACTATAGGGACTAGATAGTGTGTGAGGTCTAAGGCGATAGTAGGGACTAGATAGTGTGTGAGGTCTAAGGAGCTACTAGGGACTAGATATTATATGAGGTCTAAGGGGCTACTATAAGGATTAGATAGTGTATGAGGTCCAAGGAGCTACTAGGGACTAGATATTATATGAGGTCTAAGGGGCTACTATAGGGATTAGATAGTGTATGAGGTCTAAGGAGCTACTATAGGGACTAGATAGTGTGTGAGGTCTAAGGCGATAGTAGGGACTAGATAGTGTATGAGGTCTAAGGAGCTACTAGGGACTAGATATTATATGAGGTCTAAGGGGCTACTATAAGGATTAGATAGTGTATGAGGTCCAAGGAGCTACTAGGGACTAGATATTATATGAGGTCTAAGGGGCTACTATAAGGATTAGATAGTGTATGAGGTCCAAGGAGCTACTAGGGACTAGATATTATATAAGGTCTAAGGGGCTACTATAGGGATTAGATAGTGTATGAGGTCTAAGGAGCTACTATAGGGACTAGATAGTGTGTGAGGTCTAAGGAGATAGTAGGGACTAGATAGTGTATGAGATCTAAGGAGCTACTATAGGGACTAGATAGTGTGTGAGGTCTAAGGATGGACTATATAGTGTATGAGGTCTAAGGGACTAGATGGTGTGTCTAAGGATCGACTAAGGACTAGATAGTGTATGAGGTCTAAGGATCTACTAGGGACTAGACTAGACAGTGTATGCTAAGGATCGACTAGGGACTATATAGTGTATGAGGTCTAAGGATCTACTAGGGACTACTAGACACTACAGTGTATGCAGTGCTAAGATGCCATTTCTGAGGGAAATCAACTTTGTATCAACAGTTCTGCGTCTGAAGAATAATAACGGACTCAAATTCAAAATGTCAAGGTACAGTATCACTTTTAATAGTTCAGCAATTATAATTCTCTTGTGTGGCTGTATCCATTAGAGAACAGCTTTCACTGAGGCTGGTGGGAAAACCTACCCCCCAATGATGTGTGTGTTGTATGTGTGTACCATCACACACACACACACACACACACACACACACACACTGTCCCCTCCTTCATCACACACACCTGTGCGTTTGTTCATTAGAATCTCCTCTACATACATATTTTACACTGGTACACTTTTCAAAAAATTTCTTTACAAAAATAAGGTTATCTCGCATTCACATCAAGTCATCGATTAAAATCAGGTTATAAATTGAGATGAAGAAAGTTATTGCACAAAATCCATTACCAACAGACGGATCATTCATAAAAACAAAACAAAACGACAAAAAAAAATTAAATCAACCAATTCTATTTTTGATTAATACCGATTAATAAATATGCTCCGACTGTAATCTGGAAGCAGACGAGAGACAAGTTGCACTGAGCTGACACAATGAATAGTGGCTTTGTCTGAAAGGCGGCAGAACAATGAGAGCGGATGAGAAGCATAAACAAAACGGAACAGAGCCCAATCAGACACGCTGCGCATCTCAGTCTGTCCCTGGGGGCTAGCAGCTGGGGGTTTGACGATGACAGGTTGCCATGGTGATATGGGCATAATTGCACACTGCGCTGACACATCGTCGTCCACCCTGTAAGTGTGTGTGTGTGTAAGTGCCTCGTCTATTATGTGCAAGTACACGCTCTGTACAACACAAAGCAGAACAAACATTCCTAATATTGAGTCGTGCCGATATTTTTGAACAATCCAATAGTCTCGACTCGAGGCTTAGAAATTCTCATCTCGTCTCCGTCGCGTACATCTGAAGTGAGCTTAATAAAGACAAATCAATAACCTTCCCCTGGATTCACAGTCTGCTTGAAAGCACAGGTGTTATTAATATATTGTAGACTCAAGCTGTAAAAAAAATAAAAATAAAAATCCCCAAGAGTTAGGTTGTGATTGCTTATTATTATTCCTGTGTGTAATCCCATTGGTTAGAGGGGAAGCGATGCAGGCACTTGTGAAATGAACATGTCAGCGACAGACCTCAGACCACACGCTGGGCCCCACATTACTGGAGTGATTTTTTCTTTTTTTTTGCTCAGTGGCTCTCATTCCGCTAGTTATTAGTGTTATTAATGTGTTGTACAAATGTCATATAAACAGTACACCCTAGAAATGTCTCGGACGTGTCGCCCTACCGACAATACAAACAAACAAACATGAAAGACAACATGAAAATCAACATAGAAAGAATCAAACATGGAGGGGAAAGTCACATACTGCAATAACATACTGTAGCTAATAGCCCCCAACATATGTTCCAAAGAGAGCATACTGTAGCTAATAGCCCCCAACACATGATCCAAAGAGAGCAGTCAAATAAGATTTTTTTTGTTAAGATATTAAATTAGGATTTTATATTACAGCCATGATGTTAAATATATTAATTTGTAAACCTTTGTGTTTCAAAACCAAAAGGCCCCCAACCCCCTTTTAATTAAAACAACAACAACAAACAAACAAAACAATTAGGCAACGATTAAAGCTCATTGGTAGAACAGATGACGCCAATCAAAGGGAAATCACAAATAATCGGATGGTAAAAACACAAAAGTTGTGAGAATAAAAACATATTCATAATAACATACATCCCACATAATGACAATGTCCAAATGATATATAATAATAATAATACACAGCATTAACTCTCCCTATATTGTTTTTGTTCAGATACATCTTTTTTTGGTCATATATCCTAAATTGTAAAAAAAAAATTAAATAATCACAGCCTTCAAAGCATGCACTCCTTCATGCAAGTCATGCTCTTTTCACCTGTATGTATGTGTGTGTGTTTTGAGTTGAACATATCAGCCTATATGGAATGTACATATATATATGTATAAATATATATGCATATAGCCTTATGTTAGCATACATGTGTGTTTGATCTTAAGTAGTGATTAACCAAATAGTAAACCACCTAAAAAACATTCAGTGTCCATGCAAGACATCCAATTTCATCAGACATGTCAGTGAAAGTGGTAGTGGTGTGTGGGTGTGTGGGTGTGTGTGTGTGTGTGTGTGTGTGTGTGTGTGTGTGTTTTAAGGCGTCCCCATAACTGTAGAGACATTCTGAGCACTGCTAGACATATTTGCATTTAAAAAACAAAACAAGGCTTTTAGTTTTCCTAGTGGCCTACATCACAGAACTAGATCTGATGTTGTAGAATTACAGTTGCGGCACCATTATGCAATTTCTCCCCCACTCACACTAGTGCTATCAAGTCAAATATGAACAGATCCTGAATTAAGGTCCTGAATAAGCTACTGCACAGCCAAAAAAACACAACGTGTTAAGAGTCAGACACAGCATTAGCTAAACTGGTACAATGTTAAATGACCGCACTGTGATTATGTGTTAAGACATCAACGTAGAGGCCAAAGAGTGTGAGGGACCGACAGAGAGAGAGAGAGAGAACCAACCAACGAGAGAGAGCGAGAGAGAGCGAGAGAGAGAGACAGACAGTTTAATGTAAATACATATAAATGCCACTGAGCTTAATGATCACGCCAGCTGATGTTAACATTCATTACCTTAGGTTGATTTCTCATATACAGTCATGCAGCCCAGGTCACTAACTGTCCCCCTTTAGACACGAGCCACAACTAATGTTAGCTAACAAGAATACACTTAAAACAATAAATTCTGTGGACATACCTTTCTCTAAATGGGCAATCCTCGAAACAGAACTTGTACTTTATCCTTCTGCGCGCACACACACACACACACACACACACAGAGAAGTGGCCTTATCTCTAAGAACAGCTGTGTTCTGGTGCTAGATTGGACGCCTCGGGGCAACACTAGATTCACGTGACCTGTGATGTAGCCTTGAAACTCGGAGAACGTTTGGAGAGAACACAGTTAAGAGGACTGCCGTGTTCCGATCTAGCACATCAGGTGCCTGACACCGCTAAACTAGGAAGGAAGGCAGGGAGAGGGCGCGGTGAATGAAAGGAAAGACAAATCAATCCTTTTCGTCAATAACCGGAGAGCACACCTTAAATTATTAAATACACACTAAATACACTCGTAAAGCCTACTCCTACTTACTATGTCAGAAACAACAACAAAGAAATCATTAACCACATAAAACTCCAGAGTTTTATTTCTCAAAGCAACTTTGTTGTGGTGTAACATTAACTATGAGCTGGACATCTCATTGGTCCATTTTAAGATTACCCGCTGGTGGTTGAATGACCGCTCCGTATTGGTCAGTTCAATATTTCCTTCAGGTGGTTTCTCACTGGTCCATCTCATTGGACTACGCTACAGTGTCAGTGATGCTATCGGTCAGTATTGGTCAACTCCATTCTACTCAAACGTCTTTTATGCCCAAAAGCTTGTGATAGTTTTAAGCTGACTTATCGATGCCATGAAACATAAATTTTTTTTACTGAAAAGTATTATACAGAAAATATAGGATAACTTTTGAATCAGGGGGCAGGGCCAACAGAATGTCACTTCTGTGGGTTACAGACAAAGTGCATCAATAACATTAACTGTAGTAAAATATCAATCCATTTAAGTTATGTTTCATCTAGTTTAAAATGTCAGGATGTTCTAAAAGTGCTCAATATGCTTACTATGTACTGTATAGCATAGTATAGTATGTACAGTAGTGAATGACCAAACACTAGTGAAGGGTCCTCCATATGCAATACGGATTGCAGGCAAACACGAGAAAAAAATTAGACATCAGTCTCCAGAAATAATAGTCAAACTGTATCAAAATAGACCAAATGGAATATCTCATCCCTTTCCAGAGCCCTTTTGGGGGCCAGAATGGAAGATTTGACCCACACATCCAAGTTTGGGTGGCAGACACACTCAGCGAGCTGGTGCCAGTACACATTAGAAGATGTCAAAACAACTCGCCCTCGACTCTGACGTCATTTAACTAGCGGGCTAGCGACATCATGGCATAATAATGGAAGTTCACCAGCGTGGCTAGCAAAGGCAGATTGATGACAATGCTCCATAGCTGCTGGTTAGGTAATGATGATTGGGATGATTTCATTCTTTCAACTCCCCCAGATGCTCTGTGTTGTCTCTCTATCTCTCTCTCTCTCCCTCCCTCCATCCTCTCTGGCCGCCAAATACACTCTCGATAAGGGTTAGTAAGGGCTATATTTAGAGAAAAAGAAAACCTTGCCTCTTGGAGTGTGCAGTCTGGGTCTTATTAGTGTGTGTGTGTGTGTGTGTGTGTGTGTGTGTGTGTGTGTGTGTGTGTGTGTGTGTGTGTGTGTGTGTGTGTGTGCGTAAGGCTGTGGTGATGAAAGGAGTGTAGTGCGCATCAGGAAAAGGGCTTTAGATACGTACACTTGCCCACACATCCGCTTGCATAGACCATCCTCTCGGCTCCAGACCAGAGTAGTGGCAAGAATAGAAAGACAAAAACACAGATGTACAGAGAACTGCCTACGGCCGTGGGATTACAGCGTCGCTCCGGCGCAGAGTCCAGTTACATCCACGCCATCATTGGTTGTATTTCAAGACGGAGGATTATTCACTTAGCCAGATATAGCAAGAATACCCTCATGAAGTAACTTTTTCAAAATGGCTGCAATGGATCATAAGAACCAATTGGATGATTAAAAAAAATCGTAAAAACACAACATATACAGTACAGTCATTCTTTTCCACTGTTCTGGCTAACAGAGGGATCCTCGCATAATGAAATGCCCCCTTTTGTCAGGCGGAGACAAGAAAAACGATCACACAAAGAAACAAGTGGTTTCACTACCTCCCTCATCCGAGCACGCGCAGGCCGACGCATCTTCTCAATACATACACTCACGCTTATATGTACACGCACACATCCCGGTTCTCACTTTTTGCCACTACAGTAGCTGAAATTTCTTTATGCAAATGGAAGACTTTGTTAAAATAAAAGAAAATTTAAGAAGAAATATTTTGCAGGTTCCAACAAACTCTGGATCACATATTCTGGATGAACTAAAAGATCCGACAAGCCAAAGACCGTTTAGAAACAATAATAATTACATCCCTTTTTGTTTTTAGATTGACACCTTACTCCCGTTTCCCCATGGTCTCGTTTTGACCACCACTTTACACTGAAACCTTACACCTGTTTCCCCATCGTCTCGTCTTTCAGATTGAAACCTTACTCTCATTTCACTTTACACTGAAACCTCAGATCCTTTTTTGTTTAGTTTTCCACTCCCTCCATCCACAGCAATTACATCTCTGATGTGGGTTCCCAAGGTCAAGTGGAGAGCTGGGCACAGTCTGCACGGTGTGTCCGGATCCTCCAAGGGAGCGTGGCGTGGCAAGGCAGGGCGAGGCCCCACACAGCAGCAAGGGAGCACGGGGGTGATGGTGGCGGGTGGGGGAGTAGTGAGAGGGATTGGGAATGGGGGGTGGGGGGGGGGGGCACGGGAGGAGGCGAGAAGCAGAGAACTCTTTTTTTCTTCCAGAATTAAATATGGATCCAGGCCCTGAGGTTCATGTGTGTTTGTGGCTTAGTAGAGGCCCGTCCCGGCCCCCCTCTCACTGGGACTTCTCTTCGGAGTCGGAGGGGATGTGCACGCGGGGCAGGGACATGCTCTTGTGGCGGTCCCACAGCTTGTGGAGTTCAGTGGCCTCGTTTTCGCTGCTGCTGGTGCCGCTGTCCCGGAAACTGGACAGTGGGGGGCGCACCTTCGCCCCCTTCACCGTCACCGAGCCCTCGATGGCCTTGCGCAGCTGCGGGGGAAAGCGGGGGCGAGACGAGAGGAGTTAAGAGGATCGGTTACTGGAGGTTACCTACAACCCTGCTATATAAAACATACATCAACACCTGCACACCGTCCAATCAATTGGAGTTAAAGTGAAAGCAGCACATGTTCTCATGCTAACTCGACAGATAAGAGGCTCTGCCCACAATGACTGATGAATAAAAATACGGTGTTGATGGAAAATTGACAAAAAAAAATTCACTTTTCCAACCAACTTGGAATTTCCTCACCTTTGAAGGTGGGGAGTTGGAGATTCCTTTGTCAGTCTATTTTACTGATGTGCAATTCTTGTATGAAAGGTACAATACAAAAAGATTATTATTATAATAAGGAAATAGTTTTCCTATAACTTAATATAAATAGGCTATACAGTATGTAAATGTTTTATGATATGCCATAGCTTTGCGTGGATTCATGACGGTATACTACGAAAATTAGGCTTCTGGTTTATGCTGGAGTTTCCCCTTTGACAGGCCCGGCCATGGTGCTAGGACTGTAATATTCTGTATATTCTAATGGAAAGTCTATACCTGTCACTGAACCTCCTATACACACCCGTCACTGAACCTCAGCCTTTTTATGATCTCGCTACACAGAGAAAATAACTGGATGGTTATAGACACTGACGGTTACGAATCGATGCTCTGGGGGGGGGGGGGGGGGGGGGGGTTGATTTCAGGGTGCCATGAGGGGTTTGATTTCAGGGTGCTCTGAGGGGGTTTGATTTCAGGGTGCTATGAGGGGTTTGATTTCAGGGTGCTCTGAGGGGTTTGATTTCAGGGTGCTCTGAGGGGTTTGATTTCAGGGTGCTCTGAGGGGGTTTGATTTCAGGGTGCTCGGAGGGGTTTGATTTCAGGGTGCTCGGAGGGGTTTGATTTCAGGGTGCTCGGAGGGGTTTGATTTCAGGGTGCTCTGAGGGGTTTGATTTCAGGGTGCTCTGAGGGGGTTTGATTTCAGTGTGCTCGGAGGGGTTTTATTTCAGGGTGCTCGGAGGGGTTTTATTTCAGGGTGCTCTGTGTGGTTTGATTCTCTGCTCTGAGAGAAGAAAGTTGCAGCATTTTGTATGTGCTGCCTTCGGGAGTGTGATGCTAAATGGAAGTGGCTGCCATGGTGATAAAAATGAGCCGTTACCATGGCTATAGAGGCGAGTGCGGGCGGCAGGGGTTGATGGTTGATATGGTGGTGAAGTGAACGGATGGGGGAAGGGAGGGGGGGATCACCTACGCAAATGCCAGATGACATGTGCTTCACTAGATGACTTGCTTCTCTCGCTTGTTTCTAGGCAGACACCAGTTGCTCCCTGGCGTTCACACACACACACACACACACATACTTTCTACACGCACCCTAACACACAGACACCCTCAATTTAAAGGATGCTCCTTCCTGGCCTTGTGGGGACTTTCTATGCCATATGATGTGGCAGTATTATGGGATGACAGTACTGTATGCTATGTGGCAGTGTGACAGACTCAGAGAGAGAGAGAAAGGCTGGGGTTTTGTCTGCTTGTCGTACGCCCAAACAAAAATGAGGGGATGAGGAAAGCAGCTCTGCAATTTACAAGAGTGTTTGTGCTGTTTGTGAGGTATGAGGGATGGGGGTGGGGGAGAAGAGAGGAGGAAGAGAGAAAAAGAGAGAAAGAGTATATAGGAAGCTAATGAGAGAGAGAGAGAGTGAGAGAGAGAGAGAGAGAGAGAGAAAAAGAGAGAGAGATAGAGAGAGAGAGATAGAGAGTGGAGACAGGTACATTAAGCCATCCTTTGTGCCTCTGTCTATCACACCAAACAATGAAGAGCAGAGTGCGAGCTCATTAATAGTGTGTGTGTAACGTAAGGCAGTAGTGATCCTGGCTGCTGATGTTGACAGTGACGTCACGGTCATGAAATGGCTCTGCCAGGGTCTCAGATTGTGTAAACGATGACGCTGGTGGCAAAGAGTAATTCTGATGCCAGTGACGACACTATGGGTGGATATAATAATAGAGGATGGAAATAATATTATTATGTATACTATTTCTAATCTTTACAGGGAAGTTTCAACACTGGGGATCTCATAATAATAACTCAAAACCTTCCCCCAGTGTTTGGGGTCAGTTCTTCTTTCAATCTAGTCACCTCAGAAGGCAGTGGTGGAAGAAGTACTTTAAGTAAGAAGTACTTTTTTTTTATAACTCTTTATTTTTCAATTTTTGCATAAGCATACAAGTAGGAAGAAGTACTTTACTTAAGTAAAATACCCAAAATTCTACTTAAGTAAAAGTAGTGACGTATTTGCTAATGAAAGAAAAGTACGCATTCTGTATGATCTTTGTGTACTCTAGTGCTTGGTAGGGTGACCAGGTGTCCCCCTTTTGGTTGTACTGTCCCACCATTTGAGACCGCGTCCCACATATTGAGAGGATGTCCCTCTTTTCGAAGCAAAAAAAATAATATCGAACACAAGACATTCCTGTCAAGTGATAAAGTTTGAATATTTAAAACAGATGTTAGGTAGTAACAAGCCGGCTGCCAGTGCCAAGATGAATGTGGAGAGATATAATTCTGTATTTAATTTGTATTTATTTTGATTTAACCTTTATCTATTCGGTGAAGACGAGTTATTCTAATAAAAAAAATGTACATTATCTATCTGTCCCACTTTGTCCCACCAAAATCTTACTGTTGTCCTGCTTTTGGACTTTTTGCATCTGGTCACCCTAGTGCTTGGGGGCATTCAATCCCCCATCCATTGACATCTAAGGCGATGTCCACACTAAAACGATATTGGTCAGTTTCGTTTTCATTTAAAAAAGGTTTTCCGTAAACACGAAATAGTTTAAAAAAAAACTAGTGCATCCTAATGAGAACACTGAACCGCTGCCGCAAAAAAACACCAAAAGCAGAGAAGAATGGAGCATGCGCAGTTTGCACCTACCGCCAGAGAGAGAGAGTAGGTATTACCTACCGCCAATAAAAACAGAAGAAGAGAAGGACAACACTAGTGTTGTTGTGCCGGCGCAACGTACTTCGGGGGGGGGGAGAGGAGAGAGAGAGAGAGAGAGAGAGAGAGAGAGAGAGAGAGAGAGAGAGAGAGAGAGAGAGAGAGAGAGAGAGAGAGAGAGCGCCGCTCAAACTACCTGTTGGAATAAATTAATTGATTGTTTAACTTGTCCCTGTGTGTGTCCAGTAATTTCGACTAGCAAACGTTGTCTGTATTTAGTTGATTAGCTATTTAGCTAATGTGGATAGCATTTTGAATAGCATCAATGCTAGCTGGATGGCTAGTGGCTACAGCTTTTTTTACTAAATTATGGAGGCTTTTTAATCGTCAAGGTAAGAGAGGATTTGTCATGATCAACTGAAGGCGTATGCTATGGAACAATATGCTTGGGTTTTCAGAAAAAGGCCAGCTATGTGACGCTAATTATTTAGCTAATATTGATAGCATAGCTTGCTGGCTACAGCTCAGCACCATGCCATGGGGATACTATTTACTGGAGGCTTTTTAATTGTCAAGGTAAGAGAGGATTTGTCATGATCAACTGAAGGGGTATGCTATGGAAGTTTGCCGCAAAAGTTGGCTGAGAGTTTGCGCATGCGGGGTAAGGGAGAGGTGGGCCAACGCGTCATTGGTTCAGGAGAAGCCGCGTATCGCTTGTAAAGATGGTGGTGCAACGGGGGGAGTCTTCAGAATTGCGCACTCTGGGACCTGGTATCAAAGAGTACCGTCTTCAGGCTGCCAGAACGCAGTTCCGTGTGGCAGAACGATGCAAACTATCAAATACGTTGCCTAAAACGACCAAAATCGTTTTAGTGTGGACATGGCCTAAAGGTTATGTTACACTGACATGATATTAAGTCCTTTTGAAGTTGACAGGCTTAATATTCTAAACTACATTATCTTTATAAATCTTTATTTTCTATGCAAAATATAAGTACCTAGTTCAGATAAACACAGTAGTGTACAAAGTACAATATTTCCTTTGAAATGTAGTCGAGTACAAAGTTCCCTAAAATCTAAGTAAAGTACAGTACAAGTACCTTAGAAATGTGTTCATGTACAGTACTCAAGTAAAAATGTGTTAGGAAATAGTTACTTTCCACCACTGCCAAAATGTAAACAAATGTGCCCCAAAGACATGCCTACCGGGAAGCCACCTATAAAAAAAAAAAGGCTTACCTCTTTGAGTGACACCACCCCGATGAGCCGTCCGATGCTGGTGACGTAGGCGTGGTCCAGGCCCAGCAGGGAGAAGATGGTGTGGGTCTGCAGGAGAAGAACATTGGACAACGGTTTGAGTCACTGGAGAACATTGGACGACTAGCATGTCACTCAAGAGAGAGAGAGAAGCTGTGTTGACGAATAATGTGGACCTGTAACCCCGCCCTCTGCTCATGAATATTTATGAAGAATGCCAACTTGGAGAGCTGGCGTCAGCCTCACTCCATCACTCCCCACATACATACCGCTGTCTATGTCCTTAGTATTGTAAACACCAGTGACTAAAACCTTGAGTTCAATATTTGGTGTTGATGTTCGACTGGTTGCCAACCTATCCACCAAGTTTGAGTCAAATAGGGTGCATGTTATTTTGGTTATGGACAGACAGAAAGACAGACGGACACACACACATGTAATTACAATACATAATTGTTCTCGTTGATCCTGGTCTAGTATGTACGTGCAAGTGTGTACAGTATGTAGCACAGTAACTGTTGATGATAATGTTGTCATAATAACTTTATATATCAATGTTGTGAGCTATGGTTGCTTTCCTGACCTCAGATTATACATTATACTAGTATACGTTACTATGACCTCAGATTATATATTATACTAGTATACATTACTATGACCTCAGATTATAAATTATACTAGTATACGTTACTATAACTTGAGATTATATATTATACTAGTATACATTACTATGACCTCAGATTATACATTATACTAGTATACGTTACTATGACCTCAGATTATATATTATACTAGTATACATTACTATGATTTTAGATTATACATTATACTAGTATACATTACTAGGACCTCAGATTATACTATAAATTACTATGACCTCATATTATAATATATTATACTAGTATACATTCATTCATAAATTCCTGCCTCCGCCGCATTCTAAGAGTGAGATGGCCAAATGTCATTACAAATCTGGACCTGTAGGAGTGCACAAAACTACCCCCGCCAGAAGAAATAAAGAAGCGAAAGTTGATGTGGATAGTAAACTCGTTATTGTGATCGTTATTTCTTTTATCCGCTATTGCCATTCATAATTCATCCACCAAGGCTCTGGGAAACTCTAACACTCTGTCTGCGATTACAACGGCCCGATACCGCCGTCTATCTAACGTTAATTCCAGCTCGATTGTCATTTCTTTCATTGCAATCCATGTGATCAACGTATGATGTTGTACTAAAGAAAGCCGTTATTGACAATCAATTAATAAGAAACGACCCCCCCATTTCCTTCATACATGATGGAGAATAATATATACCGACCATATGCATTTGAAATTTTAATTGTAGCGTGTATAGGGACGAAATGCCAATCGATTAAGTATAATATGCATTGGGCCTATAACTCGCGTTCTAGGAATTACCGCAGACAACTCTAAAAACATACTTATATTCACGACGGTATTAAACGACAATGTATGAATGGAAAAATATAACGTTCTCACATCCTGAACGATAGATACCCGATGTCGAATGGGCCATAGTAATGCAGATATAGCTATACTATTTAAATAGTTATAGCCCTGCAAAGAAGGTGAGCGACTGCATAGGCTTACAGCGGTGGCGTCAGAGCTACTGTATAAGATGCTCATATTGCGTGGCGGGGATTGTGTTAAGGTGTAACATACGTATTGTGTGATCACACTTTTGGTATTTATGCTGCGAGAGTGAGAGTAAGAATTCCATTGTACTTGTTACAAGAACTTGAAATATAAATATCTTGATATTGAATGCCTTATGAAGTTAGGTTGTTGTTATGTAATGTTTATGTCTTTGTTTCGTATCTTTCCTGCAAAGCTAATTGCCCACTTTGAAATAAAGTTGAGCCTTGAATTCACTGAATGCCTAGCATGAACACTCTAGACACCAGACGTTGTTTGACAGGCAAGAAGCTTGATATCTGTGATGAAGCCGGGTTGGGAAATTCTAACAAGCACCTTGCTGACTCCTATTATGCCAGGCTGTGAACTCCATTCAAAAAGTAACAAACAAATCAAGTAGTATAGTGGAGCGGCATAGCTCAACATATCAAATAAATTGTTCATTTTGTGATAAAAGCACCAAATTTGGCAGATGTGTTGATAGATATATTGGGAACAAAAATGGATATTGGGGCATTACAAACTAGCACCCTGGTGGCCATGGCAGGCATTTTTCAAAATGGCCACCAGCGCTTGGTCAAACTTTCTTATCCCATTGGATTTGCAATAATGAATATAATCTAGATCCCACTAACCCTGAGAACCAAATAAAATACTCACTCACCATTCTAAGAACATTTACAAAATAATTGGTAATTTCATTATATTAATATATAGTGGCGTGAATCAGTAAAACAGTTCTCGTAGCAGGCTGTTATTTACTGCAACTTAAAGACGGCATTTCAATATTATAGCATACTAAAGTGCAAATGTTATTTAAATACAGTGTATGATTTTTTTAATATTTTTTTTATTTGTAATTTATATTATACAAAAAGAAATTGCCACATGGTGGCGCTGGCGCATTCTCACAGTGGCGCTGTTCCCCTATACCATTGTTTAGACACCTCTGCCTTGTTGCTGCTATTTCCAGCTGGACACATGAGTGCTATATCTATATATATAGAAAAGATGTAATGGAAGAACTGGGCAACAACAACTGGGCAACCCTTTGTCGTGTGGCATTCAAAGAGGAGAGTGAAGACCTGCTTGTCCTTTACAGCAAAGAGATTGCAGGTCCATTGGCAGTGGAGACTTAAGAACGCACAGAAGATTGGCCAACAACAGTTCCAAGCATTCACAAAGGAAAGTCTTCGTCGGTTGAAGCGGTTTGTTGGCTCAACGCCAAAGATGACAAGTAAGGAGAAGCAGCAGCTGACATTTACATTTAGTCATTTAGAATAGAATAGAACAGAAATACTTTAATTATCCAGAGGGAAATTTAGCTGACGCTTTTATCGAAAGCGACTTACAAGTTTTGTACAAAAGTCAGCAGGAAGGGTACAACTCTATCAGCTGAGTAACAATGTTCATAAAAGTGTTGAGTGCTACAGTGTAATAATAATAATAATAATTCATTTAATTTATATAGCGCTTCTCAATAACCCGAAGTCGCTGACAGTAGTCGGGAGCAGGGGTACAAACAAAGAGGCGAAAGCAAAGAAACAAAACAAAACAACAAAGAAACAAAAACAAAGGAACATGAGACCATGGGGGGAACGGGGGAGACAGCCTGATGGCACAAAAAAAAAAAAAAAGACTAGAGACATATCGATCAGGTTGGAGGGGAGGGGGGGGGTTTAGGGGTGGGGGGGGTTGAAGGCAAGGGAGAACAGGTGGGTTTTGAGGCGAGCTTTGAAGGTGGAGAGTGTAGGGGAGTCTCTGATGGACTGGGGGAGGGAGTTCCAGAGTCGGGGTGCAGTGCGAGAGAAGGCCCGATCTCCGAAGTTTTTGAGCTTGGATGTCGGGACAGTGAGGGAGGCAGTGGAGGAGGACCGGAGGGAACGGGTTGGGCGGTAGGGGAGAAGGAGATCAGTCAGGTAGGGGGGGGCCAGGCTGTGGAGGGCTTTGAAGGTGAGGAGTAGTGTTTTAAAGTTAATGCGGTGTTTGATCGGGAGCCAGTGGAGGGAGTGGAGGACAGGAGTGATGTGTTCGCGGGACCGGGTGTTAGTGAGGAGGCGGGCGGCTGAATTTTGGACCATTTGCAGTTTATGGAGGGAGCGGGAGGTGATACCAGTGAGGAGGGAGTTGCAGTAGTCCAGGCGGGAGGAGATGAAGGCGTGAATGAGGGATTCAGCAGCGGGGGGGGAGAGGCAGTGACGGATTTTTGCGATGTTGCGGAGGTGAAAGTAGGATGTTTTGACGATGGAGCGGACGTGGGGGTCAAATGAGAGGGTGGGGTCAAGGAGGACACCAAGGTTGCGGACTAGGGGGGAGGGGGTGATGGTGGAGTCGTTGATGGTGAGTGTGATGGGTCCGGATCTGGTGAGGGTGGTTTTGGTGCCAATGATGAGGAGTTCAGTCTTGTCACTGTTGAGTTTGAGGAAGTTGTGGGTCATCCAAGTTTGGAGTTCGGTGATGCATGATTCAATGTGACTGAGGGGTGGGCTGTGGGGGGATTGTGTACTGATGTATATTTGGGTGTCGTCAGCGTAACAGTGGAAGTTGAGGTGGTATTTGCGGATGATGTGACCAAGGGGGAGAATGTAGCAGATGAAGAGCAGGGGGCCAAGGACTGAGCCTTGGGGGACCCCCTGTGTGACTGGGGAGGGGGGGGAGGTGTGGCCGGTGTAGTTTAGTATATTAGGACCATTGTGACTCCTGAATCTTGGAAATCAATCAATCAACGTCCAATCTTTTGTTCTCACGACTCTACATTAGCTGTCAAACAAGAGATGGAAACCTGGAAGACTTCTTCCAGCATGAGAACCAAGCATGGCCACCAGCACTCTCTGATGGAGGAAGATTACGACTTGGGACCAAGAGTGACCGTCTAAAATGCCTGGAGGACCTGTCTCCAGCTCAGACTAAAGCCCCTGATGCTACCTGTGTAGGTCTTGACAGAGCTGCCATCATTCAGATGATGAAGTCAGCAGGTGCCAAGACATTTGATGAATATGCCCAGCAGGGTTTCATCCCATATATCTCTTCTCAGCTGCGCAGTGTGTCACGTGTGGACCTCGTCTGGGATACCAACAAGGATGACTCCCTGAAAGGCACAGCAAGAGCCACGAGTGGAAAGGGTGTACGGAGATGTGTGGTTGGGAAGGCTGCCATACTGTACCAGGAAACTGGCAGAACATTCTGCGGGTTGACAGTAACAAGACAGAACTATTCAGCTTCCTATCCAATGTCCTCCTTCAGGTGTTCAGTGAGGAATACAATGAGGTTGTCCTCACTGGTGGGATGGGGTGCTCAGCACACAGCTACTGCAGGATCTCCACACCCTGGCCCCTGCAGCCATGAAGAAGCAGATAGTCGTATGCTACTGCATGTATCTCACGCTGCACTGCATGGCCACCACCAATTACTCATTCGAACTGTTGACACTGATGTTGTGGTCTTGGCTGTGTTTTCCATAACACAACTACCAGCTGGATGTGAACTGTGGCTAGCATTCGGAACTGGCAAGAGCTTTCGCTACTTGGCAGCCCACCAAATAGCTGCGTGTCTCAGAACAGAGATGTCATGTGCCCTTCCAATGTTCCATGCTTTGACAGGCTGTATCCAGTTTTGCTGGACATGGAAAGAAGGCAGCATGGTCAACATGGAAGTCACTGCCAGACCTGACAGATGCACTACTGATGCTGGCAAATGGACCAAAGGAGATCCCAGATGATGCAATGAACAAATATTAATATTAATTAATATTAATAACATTTAGAGGTTTATCATACTTCTTTTTGACAGAACCAGCACCTGCACCAAGGTGGACCAGGCAAGAAAGAAACTCTTTCCACGTAAAAGCTTGGCACAGCAAATCCCGCCTACTCAAGCTGCTCTGGTGGAGCACGTCAAGAGAGCAGTCTACCAGGGTGGTCACATCTGGGGGAAGACACTGCTTCCAGACCCTGTGCTGCCATCACCAATTGATTGAAGAAATGTATGAGCCCCACTGGAAGACATTGCCACAAGCATCACAACCCTGCCGCGAGCTGATCTCTTGTGGCTGCAAGAGTGGTTGCAAAAAGCGCTGCAGGTGCAAGAAGGCTGCACTTCAGTGCACATGCCTCTGCTTCTGTGATGGAGAATGTGCCAGTTGAACCGTGTAATCGCTACAGTTTAATCGAGTAATAGGCCTATCACCATTTTGTGTGTGTGTGGGGGGGGGTAAAAAGGAAAATGTTTGATACTGTTTTGTAAATTGTTGTATAATTGTTGAAATCTATATTATTTTTATTCTTAAAAAAAATTATTATAATAGAATTAATATTAATAAAACATGTTCTTCACTTCACGTAAATACTATTTGTGGTGTTAAAAACATGCTAGCTATGCCGCTCCACTAGTAGTCTTTTAACACTGCAGGCAGAAATACATAAAATAAATAATTTGTTGAAGCATTACTCACATGAAATACAAGAGTTGACTTTCTCTAGTCACTGTGGTTCTCTTGCATTTTAATA
The DNA here is from genome assembly GCF_963971535.1 of Notolepis coatsorum. Classification (NCBI taxonomy): domain Eukaryota; kingdom Metazoa; phylum Chordata; class Actinopteri; order Aulopiformes; family Paralepididae; genus Notolepis; species Notolepis coatsorum. Next base: position 186,084 of record NW_028169331.1, on the reverse strand, counting down.
AATAAAAAGACCAGACTCATTAAAGGCCCAATCAGTGATCCAACTGTAAACAAAATGGGTAACCCCACCACCGAAAACAAGAAATGAGAATGGAGACATGATTTAATTATATGGTTGTTTGACTGAGCTCTTGATAAAACATTTTAAAAAATGTAAAAATAAAAAACAGATCTATGTTGTTCCACTTATTCAAGTTTTACAGTGTGTCAAGGAAGTTCCAAATAGCGTATTTCCCATCTACAGATCAAACTATTCAAGAATATACCCCATATTGATATGGTCAGAAAAATCACTGATTGGGCCTTTAACTCGAAAACATTCAGAAGCACAGTGACAGTGAACAATAATCGGTCTGTGAGTAATCAAAATAGAGCATCCTTTCCTTTGACATACTTATATACAAGAACCTTTTGATAACTAATTATTTTCAGTTTTATACATTTGAAGAAACTCCATTTCCCGAATGGATTGAATTGTAAACAAATTGAGCTTACCTCTCACCTGCATGCAGCTGAAGCTAAAACAACTGCCTCTAACACACCAAGTCATTCTACTGCATACTGTACAGATGTTCAGGCTCAATGGCAACTTGGACTTGTGTCAAATTTGTTTAAAAAAAAACTTTTTAGGGTGTTTTCACACCTGTAGTTCGTTTGCTTTGTTCCGATTCAGGGAGACACAGGGACTATAATGATACAATGTTGCACTTGTCCTTTAGTTCGTTTGTGTTCACACGGCTGTGTTAATAGCGGACCAAAACAAATGCACGCGCGAGCAAACTGTCACTCATTGGTCAGATTTTGGGGTGTGTGTCCCCCCCCCCCCCTAACCCTGACTTTACTGATGACAGACAGACAGACAGACAGACAGACAGACAGACAGACAGACAGAGAGAGAGACAGAGAGAGAGAGAGAGAGAGAGAGAGAGAGAGAGAGAGAGAGAGAGAGAGAGAGACCCGCACGGTGCTGCTGTTGCAGTGTCACTACAGACCCCGGCTCTTCTCTCCTGCGCGGCAGCGGGGACACAGCTGACTGACACCCGGCAACACAAACACCATTTCAGGGTCTGCTCTGCTTGTTGTATCTCCGCTGTAACAACGTGCAGCAGCAGCAGCAGCAGCGCGACACTGTTCGACAGACCTTTCAAAGCCCCTTTCCCTCATTCGGTCACTAAACTGTCTGTACACCAGCGTTTCCGTTAGCCGGTAATTACCGGTATTTGACCGGCAAAATCTGTTGAAGTCCGACAGGTCTTAATGTCCGGTGAAAATAATTCCCTCTAAGCACAATTTGATTATTTGAATTGTATTAAAATAGGCTAAAATTAAATAGCCTATGCGATGAACGAAACAATCATTACATTGGTTTCATCGTTGCTTCTAATAATGACAACGACGTTGTCAGCGAGAGCTTAGTGCTGTGTTTGCGAATGCATGTGCAGCTGCAGAGCCGGAGCAGCAGCGGCACAGTGCAGTACTCCAATTCAGCCATTGGCAATTCAGCTGTTGGGTGGGGGGCGCTGCTGAGCGGTCCCCAGATAGAGCCAGAAAAGAGCCAGAAAACAGCTGAATCTGCTGCTCTGCATCGACATACTCTCGCAAATAAGTCATTGGGAGGTGGAGAGAGAGTCGTCACGCAAACCCACGATAATGTTGCCGTCTCTCTCTGCCAAATTTCTCAGTTCTTCGCTTGATATAATTAATACAAATGTCCAATATAACGGAATTCGTTAGCTCATAAAAATGTGATTATAACATACTGCTGTTTATTAATGTCGGGCGACTGCCCACAGACACCTATTTGATTTAAAGTCGGCAGCAGCACGGAGTCTCGGGACTTATTTTATTTGGAATATAATGACTATACGCAAAAGTAGCCTAGTTTTAAGTAAAAATATTATAAATCTACATGCCTTGATGATGTCATTCTTTTGTTTTGTTGTCATTCTTTTGCCTATCAATTGTTTTTAAGCTCAATAAACTCTGACCGGAATTTCTCTCATTTGACCGGTAGATTGAAATCTACCGGACACTGAGGCCGGCAACAATTATTTCTAACAGAAACCCTGCTGTACACTTCAGTGTACTTGTGTTCTCCAGCATCTGACGAATGTGATCGTCTGCCCAAATATCAACGACGCAGTGTACCTCATCGCTGCTCCACGTTGACCCACGACGTATTATTATTATTATTGTGTCGGTTTGTTAAGTCGATTGCATTCTCACAGCGTACGAGTCGCGTCGGGTTCGTTTGGAAGTGCGCGGAGATCACCCTCTCTAGGTGGTCTCGGTCCGCTTGTTTTGTTCCGCAACAGAATGTGATTGCTGTGTTCATATATGCCCAACTGAACCGAAATAGGGGGGAAACGCTCCAGGTTTCGGATCAACAGCTCCAAACGAGCCAGGTGTGAAAACGCCCTTAGTGTTCAACGGGTCTGCCTGGTTAGCTAGAATGTACATGTGGGATTGATTCCATTGTAGCACACGCCGAACTTAACCCATGTCAAATATTAAAGAGAGGAAGGGCCTGGGGCTATCAAGTATTCTGGAAACTGTCAAAGAGTATTCCGTCTGAAAAATAAATCTTACCACTCGTCATTTCGAGATCTAACACTCCAAGGGAAAGAGGTTGCATACACAAAGATCTTCAGGATAAAGTTGACTAATCTCAGTTTTACTCAGTATTTTGGCCAAAATCTGTCTCGTGGTCTTCATCAGAGCATGGAGGAAAATGTAATTAATTCATACATCAATTGATGTGCTATCAGGGGATTGTCTAAAAGCATTCTCCTGCATAGAACATTTAGGTTAGCATTGGCGCCTCTACCTGCTGCCCATAGACTTCTTTCCTGGTAGGAAACCTAAGGAATCTTGCCTCGTGGTCAATCTTGCCTACCTTTTCCATCGTGGGACTTCATATAGCAGCTTTTCACACAACAGGAGCCTAACCATTTCTCCAATAAAAGGAAGTGAACGCCAAGAAAGCACTCTGACTTGTTTACATCAGACTGAGAATAGAATAGAATAGAAATACTTTATTCATCCCAGAGGGAAACTTGGCACTACAAATCGCTCACAGTAAACAGTAAACATTTAGGGAGACAACACAAGTCACGAATGAAGAATAAAATAAGCCTAAGAATAAAAAATACCCAGCTCCGGGATATGCATTTCCTATGTTATGTTTATACATTCTAATATAAAATATACAGTAAAATATACAGAAGTCTACAGTGAGTGTACAGTAAGTGTAATATTGAATATTGTAAAATATACAGTCAAATATACAGAAGTCTACAGTAAGTGTACAGTAAGTGTAATATTGAATATTGTAAAATATACAGAAGTCTACAGTAAGTGTACAGTAAGTGTAATATTGAATATTGTAAAATATACAGAAGTCTACAGTAAGTGTACAGTAAGCGTAATATTGAATATTGTAAAATATACAGAAGTCTACAGTAAGTGTACAGTAAGCGTAATATTGAACAGTGTTGTTTTACAAGTAGAAGTCCAGGAAGATGGTAACCGTCACCCTGTGCTCAGTGATGCAGTGAGGCACAGTGATGCATTGTAAAGTCTGATGGCTGTCGGAATGAACATTGGATGAATAAGAGCACAATGGTGATTACATCCAGAATACACCTCGGTTATCTCGATTTCTACGCCGAGGACCGAGTCTCAGGCCGCCTCGGGCCAAACATGCTCAATGTTGGCAAAAACTATAACGCTATATAATCATCACACAACTCCACCACTGTTTATTTGATGTGAATGACATGCAACGACTGTAGGAGTCCAGCGTGGCGCTGCAGCTCTATCGGACTATGTTGGACAAAGAAGAAAGTAGAAAAGCAAGTGCCATTAGGCAGCCAGTGTTTCCGGTGTTGAAGGCTGGATGGCTATGTTAGCAAGATTAAAGATGAGCATTTCAACAAACAAAGCAAACAATGGAGTTTCTTATACCGTAGTTTAAGACTGGAACCTTGCTAAATAAGCTTCTTGTATCCTGGTTTAAGACTGGAACTTTGCTAAAGAAGCTTCTTGTATCCTGGTTTAAGACTGGAACTTTGATAAAGAAGCTTCTTGTATCCTGGTTTAAGACTGGAACTTTGCTAAAGAAGCTTCTTGTATCCTGGTTTAAGACTGGAACTTTTCTAAAGAAGCTTCTTGTATCCTGGTTTAAGACTGGAACTTTGCTAAAGAAGCTTCTTGTATCCTGGTTTAAGACTGGAACTTTGATAAAGAAGCTTCTTGTATCCTGGTTTGAGACTGGAACTTTGATAAAGAAGCTTCTTGTATCCTGGTTTGAGACTGGAACTTTGCTAAAGAAGCTTCTTGTATCCTGGTTTAAGACTGGAACTTTGCTAAAGAAGCTTCTTGTATCCTGGTTTAAGACTGGAACTTTGCTAAAGAAGCTTCTTGTATCCTGGTTTAACACTGGAACTTTGCTAAAGGAGCTTCTTGTATCCTGGTTTAAGACTGGAACTTTGCTAAAGAAGCTTCTTGCATCATGGTTTAAGACTGGAACTTTGATAAAGAAGCTTCTTGTATCCTGGTTTAAGACTGGAACTTTGCTAAATAAGCTTCTTGTATCCTGGTTCAAGACTGGAACTTTGATAAAGAAGCTTCCTGTATCCTGGTTTAAGACTGGAACTTTGCTAAAGAAGCTTCTTGTATCCTGGTTTAAGACTGGAACTTTGCTAAAGAAGCTTCTTGTATCCTGGTTTAAGACTGGAACTTTGCTAAAGAAGCTTCTTGTATCCTGGTTTAAGACTGGAACTTTGCTAAAGAAGCTTCTTGTATCCTGGTTTAAGACTGGAACTTTGCTAAAGAAGCTTCTTGTATCCTGGTTTAAGACTGGAACTTTGGTAAAGAAGTGGCCACGCTGGCACAGCCTCCCAATTCGCTCCTGTTAGCAAATACATGAACACACCCATGTCTGCCAGCAGGCCCGACACTAAGCCCAAAGAGAGGCTGACTGGAGCCGCTTAAGGTCATGTAAATATTTCATGTTAAGAGATTCTTTCCATTACATAGACCTAGACAAAAATACAGCGATGAAACAGTATGGGCCCACGCCGTTAGCCAGATTCACAGAGGCAGGACAACAAGGCACTTCATGTACACAAACACAGCCAGTCAACTAACATGCATACTGTTTACATTAGTTCAGACAAACACTGGAATCCAAACAACACAGCTTAGAGACACAACATTTAACTAAATACACTTTAGATACACACACACACGCATACAGTACATGCACACACACACAATGGCTTGAACTAGAAAGCAGACACATACTGTACATGAATAGAAACAAAGGCATGCACGCACACACACACAATGTCACACACACACAGGCCCAAACAAGCAAGCACGGAGACAAACAAAAATACACACAGTAAAGCACAAACACAAATATTTAAATACACTCTTCTGTCTCAGATGCGCGCACACACACACACACACACACACACACGCACAAGCTCTTTCTTCTTCTTTCCCTCTGTGCGGTAGAGGAGGCGGGCTGTGTTTAATATGCTAGAGGAGATTGTGCATGGTATTGGCTTTTGGCAGAGAGCAGTGGAGGGAAGGAGAGATAGATGGAGAGAGAGAGAGATTGATAATGGTGCAGAATCCCTCTCTTAAATGTTTTAACAGTATGCACCTTGAGCCCAGAGGAGAGAGAGAGAGAGCGAGAGAGAGAGAGAGAGAGATGGGCAGATGGAGAGATAAAGAGGGGCGTAAGCATTATGAATGGAGGACATTAGACACTGACACTGCTCTTGGCATGAGAGTATGCATGCAGGAATGTGTGTGTGTCTATGTGTGTGTGTACATTCATTCATTTAAACAAAAACAAAAACATATACAGTGTTTGTGTGTACATTTATATGTGTGTGTGTGAGAGTGAGTGAGTGAGTGAGTGAGTGAGAGAGAGAGAGAGAGAGAGAGAGAGAGAGAGAGAGAGATTGTGCCGCAGTAAGCTCAACAGCAGCTCAAAAGCTCCCTCTTCATGCAGCACTCTGTCTCCCTACACTCAGCAGGGGACAACATAGTCTTAAGTGTGTGTGTGTGTGTGTGTGTGCGCGTGTGTGTTTGTGTGTGTGTTTCCACCTATGTTACTGCAGAGGCCATTAAGCACTCAGATTACACTATACATCCAGTCTACTGATATATGATGCTTTCAATAATGAGGCCACATAGACTGGGCTGCTCTGACAGACAGACATGTCTTACAGACAGACATGTTGTTGACAGACATACAGACAGTATTGTTGACAGACAGACGGACAGTATAGTTGATAGACAGACGGACAGTATAGTTGACAGACATACAGACAGTATTGTTGACAGACAGACGGACAGTATAGTTGACAGACAGACAGACCGTATTGTTGACAGACATACAGACAGTATTGTTGACAGACAGACGGACAGTATAGTTGACAGACATACAGACAGTATTGTTGACAGACAGACGGACAGTATAGTTTACAGACATACAGACAGTATTGTTGACAAACAGACGGACAGTATTGTTGACAGACAGACGGCCAGTATAGTTTACAGACATACAGACAGTATTGTTGACAGACAGACGGACAGTATTGTTGACAGACAGACGGACAGTATAGTTGACAGACAGACGGACAGTATTGTTGACAGACATACAGACAGTATTGTTGACAGACATACAGACAGTATTGTTGACAGACAGACGGACAGTATTGTTGACAGACAGACAGACATATTGTTGACAGACATACAGACAGTATTGTTGACAGACAGACGGATAGTATTGTTGACAGACATAGACAGTATTGTTGACAGACATACAGACAGTATTGTTGACAGCAGTGTTGGGCAAGTTACTTTTAAAAAGTAACTAGTTACAGTTACTAGTTACTTCTTCCAAAAAGTAACTAAATTACTTACTCTTACTTACAAATTATAAAAGTAACTAGTTACTTCAGAAAGTAACTATTGCGTTACTTTCAATATTTTGTTTTTACATAAACAACATACACAAATCTAAACTATTTTAATGTTGCTGTGGGACAAAGTGAGACTAGCCTCCAATCAAATGCCATGTATGTAGATATTATAATTACTATGTTTATATAGTGGATCATACAAATACAATAAATGTTTTGGAACTTTTGATATGTATTGCCCCTCAACAGGCCACAACTGGGCAACATTAAATTATGCTTGTTAAGCACTATACCAAAAATAAATAACAAATATATACTGATTGATTGAACATTTTAATTAACAGATTGCAGAATGGGTACAGCAGTACGGCTCAATACACACAATTGTTAAGGGGATGCAGATCAGAGAAAGACTTTCGTCTTGTTTACATCAGGGTCCCCCGTTTTCAATTCATGACATTTATGACATACACAACATACAGATATAAGAATCTAATCAAATCATTCTAAACCAGGGGTCTCAAACTCAATTTACCTGGGGGCCGCTGGAGGTAGAGTCTGGGTGAGGCTGGGCCACATCAAATATTCCACAAAAAAAGGGTTTAAAGTATTCCAAAAAAAAGTACAACTGATCAAATCTTCTCACAAACAAACTCACTAAAACCTCACAAACACCAGCAACTGAGCATTCTCAGTGGTGTCAGTGGACTCATCCACAGCTATGGAAATGCATGTGCATTTTTTCAACAATAATTCTGCTTGCAGCTTGATATGATTTCATTCCATTTATTTTTGTGGTTCTTAGCACTGAATTCTGAGGAAAGGCTGCATCAAAATAACTGTGTTTTGTTTCATAGTGGCGTTTCATATTGCCACTCTTCACAAGAGCTACCGTTTCTTGGTGCTGGGAGGATGCACGCATATTTTTTTGTCCATGCACCATTTGAATTGCAGCGATTTTCACTGTCGACTTTTCTTTTACTTTCTTTGAACATGCCACATTTTTCTACTAACTGCCTGCTGGCGAAACTAGGCTACTAGCTACATTTATCTCACGGGGATACAACTGGGAATGAGGTTACTAGCTACAGTACCTGCAGATTAGACTACCTGTCGATGCGCTGTCAACTCGCTCTGACTCGGCCCCGCTGAAAGACAACATGCATTCCGTGAAGACCCGCCCTACTCTGCTCTGATTCGCAGACTGTGGGTGGGGGGGAGACACGCTGACGGGACGCTGAATGTGATTGGACCAGAGTAGACAGACACAGACAGTGGAGCAGTGCTTGCAGAGGAGATGAGTGGAGAATTTGCGCACTAAACAAGGAAGAACATATTGCCCCTCAGCGCTTATATCTGTCTGATGAAAGAAACAGGTTCATTCATAGTAACGCGCCGCATTTATTTGCAGTAACGGTAACGGCGTTATTGAGATTGGAAGAGTAATCCGTTAGATTACTAGTTACTGAAAAAACGAATGCCGTTAGTAACGTTGTTACTTATAGCGCCGTTATTCCCATCACTGGTTGACAGACATACAGACAGTATTGTTGACAGACAGACTGACAGTATAGTTGACAGACAGACAGACAGACAGACAGACAGACAGACAGACAGACAGACAGACAGTATTGTTGACAAGACATACAGACAGTATTGTTGACAGACAGACGGACAGTATAGTTGACAGACAGACAGACATATTGTTGACAGACATACAGACAGTATTGTTGACAGACAGACGTACAGTATTGTTGACAGACAGACAGACATATTGTTGACAGACATACAGACAGTATTGTTGACAGACATACAGACAGTATTGTTGACAGACATACAGACAGTATTGTTGACAGACAGACACAGACAGTATTGTTGACAGACATGACATACAGACAGTATTGTTGACAGACATACAGACAGTATTGTTGACAGACAGACGGACAGTATAGTTGACAGACATACAGACAGTATTGTTGACAGACAGACGGACAGTATTGTTGACGGACAGACGGACAGTATTGTTGACAGACAGACGGACAATATAGTTGACAGACATACAGACAGTATTGTTGACAGACAGACGGACAGTATAGTTGACAGACATACAGACAGTATTGTTGACAGACAGACGGACAGTATTGTTGACAGACATACAGACAGTATTGTTGACAGACAGACGGACAGTATAGTTGACAGACATACAGACAGTATTGTTGACAGACAAGACAGATATGGTTGACTTATGCCTGTTGGACATGCATGTAAAACTAGCTGGGTTCTGACAAATAAATACATAAATGAATAAAATAAACAAAGCTCTGTGCAGACAGACAGACAGACAGACAGACAGACGGACAGACGGGTATAAACAAAGCTCTGGGCAGACAGACAGACGGGTATAAACAAAGCTCTGGGCAGACAGACAGACAAACAGACAGACAGACAGACAGACAGACGGGTATAAACAAAGCTCTGGGCAGACAGACAGACGGGTATAAACAAAGCTCTGGGCAGACAGACAGACGGGTATAAACAAAGCTCTGGGCAGGCAGACAGACAGACAGACAGACGGGTATGAACAAAGCTCTGGGCAGACAGACAGACGGGTATAAACAAAGCTCTGGGCAGACAGACAGACGGGTATAAACAAAGCTTTGGGCAGACAAACAGACGGACAGACAGACAGACGGGTATAAACAAAGCTCTGGGCAGACAGACAGACGGGTATAAACAAAGCTTTGGGCAGACAAACAGACGGACAGACAGACGGGTATAAACAAAGCTCTGGGCAGACAGACAGACAGACACCGGTTCCTGACAGGCAGCGAGCGAGCGAACTGGAGACGAAATCGCGCGCGACACTGTCCTGATATGACGCGGCGCGTGTCCGAGTGTGTCTGTGTGTGTGTGTGTTACCTGGAAGCACGGACAAAAGCAGCCTGCGATTCTCGACCAATAAAAAGTGTTTAGGGGCGGGACTCGGCCGCGTAATCGCTCAACTAGAGACACAGCAAGCGAATATTTGAGGGGGGAACGACATCGCCGCTCAGTTCGCTGTCGCTCGCGGCAGGTCAGGATAGTCTGATTGAAACGAATACATTTGAATCATTTTCGCAATCACGCTCGCTCGCGTCGCTGCCTGTCAGGAAAGGGTGAGACGGGTATAAACAAAGCTCTGGGCAGACCGACAGACAGACGGGTATAAACAAAGCTCTGGGCAGACCGACAGACAGACAGACAGACAGACAGACAGACAGACGGGTATAAACAAAGCTCTGGGCAGACAGACAGACGGGTATAAACAAAGCTCTGGGCAGACCGACAGACAGACGGGTATAAACAAAGCTCTGGGCAGACAGACAGACGGGTATAAACAAAGCTCTGGGCAGACCGACAGACAGACAGACAGACAGACAGACCTTATGCAGTGAGGTGCGCTCCACCAGTTGGAAAGGGGCGGGGTCAATTTTGCAGTTGCTGAAGTTGACCTGCTCGTCAAGCTGTTGCTCCTCCCACTCAGCAATCTGTGGAATGAGGGGAGGAAGAGGAGAATGAGTAGAAACATGTCAAAGCACTCCCACATCTCTATAACAACAAACTGACTATTGTTTTATAATGTTGACTAGTTCATCACACAGTCGTTTGATCCATCCCCTCCCTAGCCTCAACATGGGCAACGCTACATACAAACTAGACCAAACTAAAAGCATCTACTAACTGCACTCTCCAATCTTTCCGTTGTTATATTATATGATGAGACAAGTTGGCCTAACTCTTGAATGGGGCCAAAAGCTCACAAAAACACACAAAAGCTCTTAACCGTTTTGCACACATTCTTTTAGTTTGACTGTCTTGGAGCTTTTGGATGTGTATGCGATTGTGTGCAAAATAAATCTGCATTGTTCTTTTGGCCCCTTCAAGAGTTAGGCCAACTTGTCTCATCATATAATAAAGTGATATAACAAAGATGTCACCTTTAAATAAGCTTATAGGGGCTTCAATGGCTTGGACTGGAGTCCACGGTGCGACAGGGAGGCTCAACAGATGCTGATGACAGATGCTGGCCATTTGTTTGGTGCCGGGTAGCCCTGATCGGGGCCACATCACGGGTCATAATGGAGGACAAATAACCACACTCCCCAGACCAATCATCCTCTAGCTCAGTGGTTCTCAACTGGTCTAGCCTCGGGACCCAACATTTTCCTTAGTCATTAAGTCGTGACCCAAATTTTTTAACCACTGATTTATTTAAAAAAATAAAAAAATGTTTTGCAGTAATACACAATCTATCATGCACTATTAACACTTTGATCGCCATGGGTTAAATTCATAATTTACCATCCCTCGCCAGCTCTATTTGTCTATGGAGAAGTTCCCCTTCTTTGCAGGGCTATAACTTTTTAAATTCTATTGCTAAATTGCCATTATTATGGCCCATTCAATGTCCTATATGTATTGTTCAGGGTGTAACAACGTTAAACTTTTTCATTCACATATTCATACTAAAATATGGTCTTCTAAAGTATAAGTATGTTTTTATCGTTTTCTGCAGCTTTCTCCAGAACTTGATTTATAGCTCCAAATGCATTATATTGATGATGAAATACAGTTTGATAGCAATCGGCGCGAGATAAAAAAATGTCAACTGGACGTGGTTCTAGAAGTTACTACGTGTCATCTGATGATGAGCGTGGAACAGAATCTATTATGGGATGGAGAAATGCCCGATCCATTTCCAGGTTGTATAATAGTATATACGTCCAAATCATGTTGTTTTTTCGAGTTATTTGCACCGATCGATGTTCACTGTGTCAAGACGGAGTCTCTCTAACGATAGCGAGTGCCCGGACCACATATGGATGAGCACTTCCGGTTCAAAGGCTCATTTCCGGTTGGCGATCTGCCGATCGGCCACCAGATGGCGCTCTTGAACCGCTAGAGAGTTGAGTGGAGCTTTGCAGTGTGTCTCAGGGCTCCGGAGGGGAAATATGATTTCGATCACAGATTTTTGAAATATTTACATCAAAGACGAGTTACGGCGTCTTCGGCAGAATTAGCATGGCTAGGAATGACGTCTTAACTCGTCCCCGGCGATCATAGTGTTAAAAACATGAAATAAACACAAAAAAGGGCAACAAAAGTGCAACTAGGGCAAAAAAAACAATGAAATAAAATAATAATTATGCTTCTTAGCAGACTTCTTAGCTCAACATAACAGACCTACAGTAAGTTTGGGGAGACTAATGGGATAACTGGGGTTGCAACAAAAGTGCAACTACAGTAGGGCTAAAAACACAATGAAATTAAATAATAATAGTAATAATAAATAATATATCCTTCTTAGCAGACTTCTTAGCGTAACATCCCAGGGAACTAATGGGATAACTGGGGATGTTGTTTGCTCCTGACAAGAGTCTCAAAGTCTGGGGTGATGGTAGACAAAGCAACTCTGAGGTCATGCTCAATGTCCAATCTGGTTCTCTGCTTTGTCTTCAGCTGGACCAGAGCTGAGAAGCCACTTTCACAAAGATAGGTAGTTAAAAAAAAAAAAAAAAAAAAAAATGTTACTTTTTTCTTTCTTCTACACACACATCCGCGACCCACTCAAAATGGTCCCGCGACCCACCAGTTGAGAAACACTGCTCTAGCTGATAGACGATCAATAGACCCCCCTTGCTGCACAACGACTGTATCTATCACTCCCACACCTCCCACTGAACCAAGGAGGTGAGGAGGAGAACCGGAGGAGGTATATAAAGGTAGGGGACACATTGTGGAAGGATTAGAGAAACCAGGCGTGCTGGATTTCTGGCTCTTAAAAGGACAGGTTTGCTCTTTTGGAGGTAAAAGCAACATAAATGAAGTGGCAACAACGTGCAATGACTTTAAAGAGGTGGTTCTTGTGTGCATGCAGTAGGAATTTACTGAAAAATATGTCACAGGACATCTGCTCTCTCAGATTGCCGTTTGCTCTCACAAGAGGGGAGACTAGTCAACGTCTTTAAGCAGCGACTTGCGAGTGGAGATATGACTTGCTGCTACTCACTCTCTGCTGCTACTCACTCTGCTGCTACTCACTCTGCTGCTATTCTGTCTTCCCAATGTGGGTAATGAATTAAACCTGGCTGCTTTTTCACTTTTTAGCAATGACAATCTGACCCTAGTGTAAAGAGGGAGGGAGGTGAATAAGGTGGGGTGAAGGAAGGAAGGAAGGAAGGAAGGAAGGGTGGAAGGAAGCAGGGTGTAGACAGTAGCAGTGAGGGAAAGAGGCGAGAAGCGGAGGTGAGTAAGGAAACGAGTGAAAGGAGAGGTGAAGAAGAGGGTGGAGAGATGGAGGGAAGGAGAGAGGAAGGCAGTGGGAAAAAAGGAGGAAGCGAGACACAGGCCAAGGAAAGAGGGATAGGAGAAGAGGGAAAAGAAGGGAGGGAGAAGGTGAGGAACAGCAAAAGAGAGAATGAGGGAGGGAGAGAGCATGGTGAGAAGAGGAGTGAAAGGGATGACGTATGTGTGACACAGAGAGAGAGGCTGGGGGGGGGGGGGGTCGGGGTGAGAAAGTGATCTGTGAGATGACAGAGAGGAAATGAGAGGTGCCATTGATGAATCAATTATGAATGATGTCATCGCCAAAAATATAGACTGCAGGTAATCTTGTCTCGTCTGAGGAATATGGAGGATCTGTCCATCAGCGCTGGGAAGCCGAGAGGCCTGCGCCTGGTGCTCTGTGTGACTGGCTGCACAACCTCCAGCCAGTTATTTATTGTTTCTCAGGTTGGGTTTTAAGTTGCTAGTGAAGCTAATATATTAAAAAGAGAATAGAGGCCTTGCACAGAATGTTTGCTCTTTCTGAAATATTCAAATGTGTGCAATAATGAGGAATGTACACCAGGGGGGGCGAATTGCGCAGGATTTTTCTGACGCTATGCCGGCGCAAATAGCTCTGAAACACAGTTTGCTATTCACAAAGGAAGCGCAATGGTGAAATGAGGTGGTAACTGCGTTCCATCAGCATTGCGTCCGATGCTATTTGCGGGGATTTAAATGAGATAATATGGGCGGAACATGTTCCCCTTTCTATGCAAATGAGCCTCATCCAAAAACACTCCCAATTCACAAAGGCCGGTGCAAATTGCACTGCGCAGTTAAAGTGACGCTCTTTACATCTTCAGAGATCTGGTGGTAACTAAGCACATCTAGCCAGCATCACATAAACACATAAACTTGTAAGTCGCTTTGGATAAAAGCGTCAGCTAAATGACTAAATGTAAATAAATGTAAATGTAAAGGTGATCATGGCAGCAGTAATTGCCCGTGAAAGAATCTTTCGAAGGAGAATATCATTTTTGATTTAAGCGAGACCGAAATCAGAAGGCAACAGCGAAAACCGCTGAGACAGAGTGTGGAGAGATTCATTTGTGATGCTCATCCCCTTCTTGACCACCTGGTCCGTCCAAAGAGAACATAGGTCTCTCTGTTTTACTCCAATTATTTTGGAGCACACTTTCACAATATACTGTAGGCTGTATCTTTAATAGATAGGCCATTGAACCAGCAGATAAAATAAAAAGTTAAGAGGCTTTCAATAAAACATTAAAAGAATTCAGCTCTCTCAGCAAGTAGATCCTCTGCTGACCTTTTTTAACAATGGACTCTGTATTTAAGTTGAACTTCAGTTTACAGTCAAACACAGTTCCCAGGTATTTGTACGATTCAACAATCTGGACGTCCTCGTCGTGAATTACACTAGCTACACTGGCTTGATGATCAGAGTTGTGTCTGAAGTCAATTATCATGTCCTTAGTCTTAGAGACATTGAGGTCCAAGTAATTCTCATCACACCATTTCACAAAGTCGTGAAGTACAGGTCCATGATCCGTCTCGGAGCGCTGCAGTAGGGATCCAAGGACAGTGTCATCTGAAAACTTAACCAGATGCCTGTGGTCGTGAAGCGATCTGCAGCTGTCCGTATACATAATAAATAAGAGGGGAGACAAAACGCAACCTTGGGGGGAGCCAGTGTTAGAAATCGACATGTTGGACATCTGTCCATTGACAAAGACCTGCTGGACCCTCTCAGTGAGGACATTTAGAATCAGCTTGAGAAGCTGGTGTGGGAGATTAAAATAAAAGTCAAGCCTCTCAATTAAAATGTAAAATCAAATGTATTATTATTATTATTGACTGCACTCACATTCCAATTGTACCTCCAAGCGAAAATGAATGTTTTTAGAAATAGGAAGCAAACGTATTCAAGGTAGTGTGCAACACCAGTAATATAATAACGAATGTGGTTGCCAAATTCCCTGGGTCCACTTGCCGTGCGTAATCCTGCTAAGGTTGGAGAGGCGGCGTACAATCGGGCACTGTGCCAGTGAAGATATTTTCTAATTTACGAATATTTTAGTGAGAAAGTTGTATTTAATGTTTAGTTAAGATAATAGAACCTGCATTATCATATACTCCAGAATAAACTTTTAATTTATAACGTTTCGATGGGTACACTGGAAACACAGCAAATGAAAAGTTTATTCTGGAGTATATGATAATGCAGGTTCTATTATCTTAACTAAACATTAAATACAACTTTCTCACTCAAAATATTCTTAAATTAGAAAATATCTTCACTGGCACAGTGCTTAAATTTGGTATAAAGATTCAGCACTATGGACAGGTCTGCTCAAAATAATTTAATTGTGGATGACAAACAAATGCAATGACGAAATAAACGAAAAACAATACTGAATAAACTAAATAAATACATTTGGCATCTGGATCGCAAGTTGGAGGTCCTGGCGGACAAGGTCCAAACACATCTTGCCCAACTGAATGGCAAGAACACGACACCTGCAGCCAAGAAACACATTTGGCATCTCATATCCCAGTCTGAGCGCAGTTGGGATATCCAAATGTGGCAGCTTGGATTGCCAACGGAGGTGGAATTAAATTAAATGGGATACAAGCTAAATTAAATATAGCACAATAGAATATAGTATAATTATAAGCAAATAGAATAGGAATAGGACATGACAAACATATGCAATAACGAAAGATAGTGACAAAAACAAAGGATGCAATGTGTCATGAAAATACAAATTAAGCAAGCTCTATACATTACGAAGTAAACTAAATACAATACGAAATAAACTGAATACTAATGGTGAAAAATACTGTTATGTCTATGCCTCATTTTGGGTTTATTTTCCCCCTTCCTGATATTTGCCAACAGCGCTGTCAGGTGCAGACTGCTCCACGAGCAAACTGCGCTGGAGCAAATCAGGAGCAAATTGTACACCTATGGGCGTGTTTGCGCTAGTATCTCATCCGCGCAATATCTTTAGTGAATAGCGTGCAAAGACGGAGCAGATACCACGTGTAAATCGTGCACAGTTAAGGGTGCTATTAGCACCGTGCAATCCTTTGTGAATTCGCCCCCAGGCATTTTTTATGTATTGTATTCCAACAGGATAATAAAGCAATCTGTATCTCGGTCCATTTGTCGGTCAAAATAACAATAAAAAGGGTTTGGAACATGGAAAATGTGTGGAACTCAGGTTTGCAAGGGGCAATCGATGCAGGTCAGCACTGTTGTGGAGGGCCTGGGGCCCTAAACGTGTGGCAGAAAGACTTGAATGTGTGTAAATTGGGCTTAAGAAGTGCTGGCTGACATGAGGCTAACATTTTATAGAGGGCCTGGGGCCCCAATCAGCTGCAGCTACTAGTTCATCCGAAAAGGTTCTAAAACAAAATCCATATGATATTTTGTATTCAATGAAATCATTCATACATTATAACCTCTGTTAGGTGGTGAAGTCTAACTGTTCTGTGATTGGCGCAAGCAACCTTTTTCCTCATTGGGTGAAGAAGTAATTGATCTAGGTTGTAATCCTAACATGTGCATATTTTATTGGCTTCGAGTCCTACTGGCTCATGATTGGCTGATTGGCTGTGAGGTGTGGCTACTGTGTACTCATTGACTGGTATTTGGCGGTCTTGTGTTGTGATTGGCTGTTGATCTCACCTCTCTGATGGTCATGTCGTCCTCTACGTCTCCATCATCCTGGGGAGGAAGAGGAGAAGGGTCAGCACTGACAGACACAGGCACACACACACACAGACACAGACTAGTACAAACAAGAGCGCAGACACCAACATTCTCTCGGCCATACAAATACACACACTGTAAACAATTATTAGTTGTCTCAAATAGTGTTCAGTAGAAAGCTATCCGGCTGCAAGCTAGCCTAGTTTAACACAAATGAATGGAAGCGAATATGGATCAGCTAGCCTAGCTTAAAACTCCGGGAGAGCACCAAGAGGAAATTGGTATCCATCTTCTTGTCTGATGCTAAGCACATTTCCCATAATGTTGGCGTGAATCAACTAAATATGTGTGATATTTCAGTTAATTTAGTAGATTCGACTTTAACAAGCCAATGCTGCAATGGGATTATTATAATTATATATATTTCATTTCTTTTACAGTGATATGCACATACAAACACCATGCAGTACACAGGACAGTCGAAACACACACACACATTTTCAATAACACTCGTATAACTACCCATGTATGGTGTAACTAATAAAGCAGAAATACATCCAACACAGCCCAGAAGGAGATGGACGTGGAGAGATGGATGAGGAGCGTCTAAGACCAGGAACTACATTAATGAGTGTGGGGAGGTTACGTGTGAGACGGAGGAGCGGATGATGGTGATGAATGATGGATCTGGAATGTTCTCCGAGTCCTTACAACTCAGTGGTTCCCAACGTGGGGTCCAGGGACCTCCAGGGGTCCAATTACCCAGGGAGCCCCAAACAACATGAGAGATGTCACTACATACTGTTCATCATACTACTGTACATACTGTTCATCACACTACATACTGTTCATCATACTACTGTACATACTGTTCATCATACTACAAACTGTTCATCATACTACAAACTGTTCATCATACTACATACTGTTCATCATACTACTGTACAAACTGTTCATCATACTACATACTGTTCATCATACTACTGTACATACTGTTCATCATACTACATACTGTTCATCATACTACATACTGTTCATCATACTACATACTGTTCATCATACTACTGTACATACTGTTCATCATACTACATACTGTTCATCATACTACATACTGTTCATCATACTACATACTGTTCATCATACTACATACTGTTCATCATACTACATACTGCCCATCATACTGTTCAGTACATCATACATACTACATACCGTTCAGTACATCATACTACATACTGTTGTAGCCTACTGTTCAGTACATACTGAAATGAATGAATGTATGAATTCTGACATTTATTTTTCCGTGCTGGTGCTGTTGTTACAATGAGTGCCCAGTGGCCCACACCCCCAGACTTCTAGCAGTGCTTCAAGGGGATCAAGGGAGCAATGCTAGCTGTCCGTTCAGCACCGACAGCCAGAGCCACACAGCTCCCAGTCTGCAGTCTGTGTCAGCTGGCGCTGTCCGAGGTGCTGACGTTTTTTTGTTCCTATTACACTCTTGTGAGAGAAAGAGGAAAGAAAGATGGATGAGAGAAAGATAGAGAGAAGGAGAGAAAGATAGCGAGAGAGGAGATAAAGATAGAGAAGGAGAGAAAGATGGAGAGGAGAGAAAGAAGATGGAAAGATAAGAGAGAAGATAGAAAGATAGATAGGAGGGAAATATAGAGGAGAGAAAGATAGAGGAGAGAAAGATAGAGAGAATGAGAGAAAGGTAGAGGAGGAGAGAAAGATAAAGAGGAGAGAACGATTGAGAAGGAAAGAAAGATGGAGAGAAATATAGGAGAGAAAGATGAAGAGAGAATGAGAGAAAGAGAGAAAGATGAAGAGAGAGCATGAGAGAAAGATGAAGAGAGATAAAGAGAGAGGGGGAGTGAGGAGAAAGGGACATGTGACTGGATATAAAAACCAGAGGAAAAATACTGAGTGGAATAAAGTATGGATTGTAGTCTTGAGACACAATTTGCATGTGTGTGTGTGTGTGTGTGTGTGTGTGTGTGTGTGTGTGTGTGTGTGTACGAGCGAGTTAAATACCGCTGCTGGCTGTGCATGGTTGTGTCTGTGTCAGTGCATGTGAGCGGATCGGAGCGCGAGCGGCGCGGGGCGCGGAGCGGCCGGTTTTGACGTGAGCGAGGAGTGGGTTTTAAAATGAGTCGGCGCGACGTCCGGAGCGAGAGTTCTCCTCCGCTCCAATCCACTCCAGGCCGCTCACAGTGGTTTAACACTGATGTAATATATACATGCAGTACAATGCCAAAGCAACAGATGGCGATGTACAAACATGAAGGCCATTTTCAACCAATGAGAAGGGTGAACCTGTGATAGGCTGTTCGTTCAGGCTTTGTCACTGTAGAGACGCCCACACTCACTCTAGTTAGAAAAAGTATATCGACGCCATTGTTGTTGACGTTAGCTTACATGCTAACGTTAATGGCAGCGACCATAGCATTGTGGCTCGGCTAGCCTATCATCGCTTAATAGAGATAGTGAATGGATAAACAACGTTATTTAACATTGCAGAATGGCTACAATTACAATGCGGCTCAATACAAACAATTGTTAAGGGGCCCAGGGGGTGTAGACTGTTGTAGTTTGAGCTCATTTACACCATGCTCCAAAAAAAGAAGAAAAAAAACTGCCGAGCGATCTGGCGCGGGGAGCGGGGAGCGCTCGATTCAAGGTGAGCGGGGAGCGAGCGGAGAGCGACTTGGGGGCGGGGTCAACATGAGTGATTAGCGGAGCGGACCAAGCTTTAAAGAGCGAAGAGCGGATTTCTCGGCCGCGCCGATCCGCTCACGTGGTCTGGTCTGTGTGTGTGTGGGGAGGGGTGTTAAAGAGTGTTATCCATGTGCTAAAGCTAGTGGAGTGAATCTTTTCACTTTTTGATGATGAACGCTTTAATGAATTGCTGTGTGTGTGCGTGTGCGTGTGTGTGTGTGCATGTGCATATGTTACCCGGGGGCTGATTAAAGCCCTGGGATCATTTACCCCTATGGTGCGGCGGCTTACCTGTCGGTAACCCTAACAACTGTTGCCGTGGGGCTGGGGGGCCTTACTGTAGGATTATGAAAGCTAGATGTGCATGGAGGTGATGAGGCAATGCGCTTTCACACACACACACACACACACACACACACACACACACACACACACACACACACACACACACTTGCATCAGTGCATGCGCAAACACAATCACACAATCACACCCCCTGAGGTTATTCATCATGGGTGTCTGTCTGTTGATGGTTTTGTTTGTCACTCAAACCAAGGACACTATGAATGTCAACAACACACGCACAGACGTGCACCCACACACACACTTCTGACGTAGGAAATCCACACATTCAACACAAGAAAACTATACAAATCAAGGGGGGCAGCCATGGCTCAGGAGGTAGAGCAGTTGTCTGGTAATCTGAAGGTTCCCGGTTTGATTCTGGCTCCACCCAGCAGCGTGCAAGTGTCCTTGAGCAAGGTCCTCAACCACTGACTGCTCCTGATGAGCTGTTTGGCACCTGGTGTGTGTGTGTGTGTGTGTGTGTGTGTGTGTGTGTGTGTGTGTGTGTGTGTGTGTGTGTGTGTGTGAGTCGAGAGAGAGTGAATGTGTGAGGCATAAGTTATAAAGTGCACAAAACCTTCTATGCTGCCTGTCATATGGCTGGAGTCAAAACTGTGCTGCTGCTTCTTGTATGAAAGCAAACATCTGCATGCATACAGGAATACCATATTGTGGAGAGCGAGAGAGAGCGAGAGACTGTGCAAAGTAGGTGCTTGAAGAAAGATTAGGGAGTCTATTAAGAGAGTAAATATGCATCTGTGGATAAGTGGCACTAGATGGAAGTGGGTGGATGGATGGATGTGTGTGTGTGTGTGTGTTTGTGAGAGAGAGAGAGAGAGAGAGAGAGAGAGAGAGAGAGAGAGAGAGAGAGAGAGAGAGCATATGTGTGTATTTGTGAGAGAAAGCATATGAGTGTGTGTGTGTGTGTGTGTGTACATGTGCATTTATGTGGGAAGAGAGTGTAAAGTAATACACGTGCATGTTTGTACGTGTCCACATGTCTGTTGGTGTACTGTATGTATGTACTGTATGTACTGTATGTATGTACTGCATGGTGTACTGTATGTACTGTATGGTGTACTGCATGATGTACTGTATGGTGTACTGTATGGTGTACTGTTTGTATGTACTGCATGATGTACTGCATGATGTACTGTATGGTGTACTGTTTGTATGTACTGTATGGTGTACTGTATGGTGTACTGTTTGTATGTACTGTATGGTGTACTGTATGGTGTACTGTATGTACTGTATGCATGTACTGCATGGTGATCTGTTTGTATGTACTGCATGGTGTACTGTATGGTGTACTGTATAGTGTACTGTATATACTGTATGCATGTACTGTATGGTGTAATGTATGTGTGTACTGTATGGCGCACTGTATAGTGTACTGTATATACTGTATGTATGTACTGTATGTACTGTATGGTGTAATGTATGTGTGTACTGTATGGTGTACTGTATATAATGTATGTATGTACTGTATGGTGTACTGTATATACTGTATGGTGTAATGTATGCATGTACTGTATGGTGTACTGTATGCATGTACTGTATGGTGATCTGTATGGTGTACTGTACTGTATGGTGTACTGTATGGTGTACTGTATATATGTACTGTATGGCGTACTGTATGTGGAGCGGCACGGTGGTGTAGCGGTCAAACACTGTCGTCTCACAGCAAGAAGGTCCAGGGTTCGATTCCCGCTTGGGGACCAGGTTTCCATGATGCCAGTTACCCAGGTGGGGTATCTCCCAGGCCTTTCTGTGTGGAGTTTGCATGTTCTCCCCGTGCTCGCAAAGGGTTTCCCCCCTGATAAGATAAACCCAATGGAAAAACATGCACAACAACAAGATCGCTAACGCTGTGGCGTCCTTGATGAAGACGGACAGGAGCACTTGGATTGGTCCCCTGGCGCGGCTCACGTTGACGCCTGTCTGCTCCCGTCTGCTCCCGGCTGGAAGGACAATGGGATGGGTTAATCGCAGAGACTAATCGCATGCGTGCCGATTGATGACCTCTGAGCAGGTCCTAAATTATTATATTATTTTGTATGCATGTACTGTATGGTGTACTGTATGTATGTACTGTATGGTGAACTGTATATACTGTATGTATGTACTGTATGGTGTACTGTATATACTGTATGTACTGTATGCATGTACTGTATGGTGATTTGTATGGTGTACTGTATGTATGTACTGTATGGCGATATGTATGGTGTACTGTATGTACTGTACGGTGTACTGTATGGTGTACTGTATGTATGTACTGTATGGCAATATGTATGGTGTACTGTATGTACTGTATGGTGTACTGTATGGTGTACTGTATGTATGTACTGTATGGCAATATGTATGGTGTACTGTATGTACTGTACGGTGTACTGTATGGTGTACTGTATGTATGTACTGTATGGCAATATGTATGGTGTACTGTATGTACTGTACGTGTACTGTATGGTGTACTGTATGTAGTGTATGGTGTACTGTATGTATGTACTGTATGGTGTACTGTATGTAGTGTATGGTGTACTGTATGTATGTACTGTATGGTGTACTGTATGGTGTACTGTATGTATGTACTGTATGGTGTACTGTATGGTGTACTGTATGTAGTGTATGCATGTACTGTATGGTGTACTGTATGTAGTGTATGGTGTACTGTATGGTGTACTGTATGTATGTACTGTGTACTGTATGTACTGTACGGTGTACTGTATGGTGTACTGTATGTATGTACTGTATGGCAATATGTATGGTGTACTGTATGTACTGTACGGTGTACTGTATGGTGTACTGTATGTAGTGTATGTATGTACTGTATGGTGTACTGTATGTAGTGTATGGTGTACTGTATGTAGTGTATGTATGTACTGTATGGTGTACTGTATGTAGTGTATGGTGTACTGTATGGTGTACTGTATGTATGTACTGTACAGTGTACTGTATGTATTGTATGTATGGGTGTACTGTTTGTATGAATGAATGAATGAATGAATGAATGAATGAATGTATCGCTGCTGGCGGGACAAAACCTCATAACTCCATTTTTAAAGATTTTCTTTTTGATATAAATCAACTCCGTAGATCATCCTCCATATGTGTGTGTGGGTTTTACAAAGTTTAAACAATGGGAAAGCATTAAACCGATCATCTGTCTAAACCTCCTAACTCTATTCACCCTCAAATCTGTGTTCGTTTTTTTTCATCTGCTGAAAAGTTGGGTTTTTGGAGTTATGAGGTTTTGTCCCGCCAGCAGCGGTATGTGGAATGGGTTTTTGTGTGAGTACACTCATATAATTATGTGTGTGTTAATACAGTAAATGACAACGTGTGTGTAAGAGAGAGTCGGGCAGTGAAGGCAGAATGCTGACAGCAGGGAGAATGAAGCTGTATTGCTTGCTACGCTGCTTCTGTGTCCACTGAGCGATTAGTGTCTCTCTCTCTCCCTCTCTCCCTCCCTCCCTCCCTCCCTCCCTCCCTCTCCCCTTCTCTCCTCCCCCCGGAGAGCGATCAATCTTTCCTTCCGTCCGAGGGGCTGATCAGTGGCAAGGATCCAGGACTAGGTCAGCAGGGAATAGGATCCCGCACGGGCACACACACACACACAGTATTCCAGTGCACATGCACATAAGTATATACTGTACACGTTGCACATGCTCACGCACACCACACATACACCTCACTATACACCAAAGACGGGTGACAAATGAAAGGAAAAGCAAACAGAAATTGTCTTAATTCATAATAATAATAATTCATTACATTTATATAGCACTATTCTCAGACTCAAATCGCTTTACACTCCGTAGAGTTAGGGAAATTGCCTCCTTCACCACCACTGGTAGCACCCAACCTTGGGCTACGCAGGCTCAATGGCTACCATACTGTACACTGGCAACCGGCACAGACCTGATTGGGAATTTGGCCAGGAACGTCGGGTAACCCCCTACTCTTTACGATAGGCGTCCTGGGTTCTTTAACGACCGAATTCAGTCAGGACAGTCTATTCCCTCATTCTGTGTTTTGATGATGGTCAGTCCAAAATCTCCAATAGGTGTGAGATTTGCTGACTGTAAAGTTCACAGTTATGTTTCACATCATTTTCATACTCAATCAAGCCATTCAGTGATCGCTCGTATCCTGTGGATGGGTAGTGTTAGTGTCCTGTGGATGGGTTAGTGTTAGTGTCCTGTGGATGGGTTAGTGTTAGTATCCTGTGGATGGGAGGAGAGATACAGAGTGAGTGTATGGTATCTAAGCTATAGAGAGTGAGTGTATGGAATCTAGGAGAGACACACAGAGTGAGTGTATGATACCTAGGAGAGACACACAGAGTGAGTGTATGGTATCTAGGAGAGACACACAGAGTGGGTGTATGGTATCTAGGAGAGACACAGAGTGAGTGCATGGTATCTAGGAGAGACACACAGAGTGAGTGTATGGTATCTAGGAGAGACACATAGAGTGAGTGTATGGTATCTAGGAGAGACACACAGAGTGGGTGTATGGTATCTAGGAGAGACACACAGAGTGGGTGTATGGTATCTAGGAGAGACACACAGAGTGAGTGCATGGTATCTAGGAGAGACACACAGAGTGAGTGCATGGTATCTAGGAGAGACACACAGAGTGAGTGTATGGTATCTAGGAGATACTGTACATAGAGTGAGTGCATGGTGTCTAGGAGATACATAGAGTGAGTGCATGGTATCTAGGAGATACATACTGTATGTATAGTGAGTGTATGGTATCTAGGAGAGACACACATAGTGAGTGCATGGCATCTAGGAGATGCATAGAGTGAGTGTATGGTATCTAGGTGATACATACAGTATAGTGAGTGCATGGTATCTAGGAGATACATAGAGTGAGTGTATGGTATCTAGGTGATACATACAGTATAGTGAGTGCATGGTATCTAGGAGATACATAGTGAGTGTATGGTATCTAGGAGATACATAGAGTGAGTGTATGGTATCTAGGAGATACATATAGTGAGTGTATGGTATCTAGGAGATACATAGAGTGAGTGCATGGTATCTAGGAGATACATACTGAGTGTATGGTATCTAAGAGAAGAGATACATAGTGAGTGTATGATATAATAATAATAATAATAATAATAATAATAATAATAATAATAATAATAATAATAATAATAATAATAATAAATTGGATAATAATCAATTGGATTTTAAGAGAGAAGTGCCTTTCTCAGACTCAAGGACACTGTACAAGGAAAGGGTAAAAAAAAAAAAAAAAAAAAAATATGAATATATGTGTATAGTAAGAAGAGGTAGAGTATCTAAGAGGAAAGATACACAGAAAGACAAATTCCCAAATAAAAATGCATTCATTCTATCACAGCCTCTCTACCTCATTAATTATATCACAGTTTATCTACCTCATGGATTCTATCACGCAGCCTCTCTACCTCATTAATTCCAGCACATCCCCCTCTACCACATGCATCATATCACAGTCTATCTACCTCATTAATTATATTAGTCTCTCTACCACATTCATTCTAGCACATCCTCTCTACCTCATTAATTATATCACAGCATCTCTGCCTCATTCATTATATCACAGCATCTCCACATGATTCATTCTATCACATCCGCTATACCTCATTCATTCTATCACATCCTCGCTGCCTCATCCATTCTATCACAGCCTCCATCTCATTAATTATAAGCTGATCCTCCTTATCCTCTTCTTCCGTCTCTCTCTCTTTCATCCAGCCTCTGTGAGCATGCACCTGCAAATGTGTACACACACACACAGCTTCCTCCATCTCCTAACTCTCTCTTAATATCTTCATCCCTCTTTCTTTCATGACTGTTTGGTCACTCGCCCTCTCTCTCTTTCAGTCTATTATGTTTGTCTTCCCTCTCTTTCTATCTATTGTGCTTGCCCTCTCTCTCTTTCCATCTATTGTGTTTTCTCTCTCTCTCTCTCTCCCTCTCTCTCTTGTGTTTTCTCTCTCCCTCTCCCTCTCTCTCTTGTGTTTGTCCTCTCTCTCTCTCTCTCTCTGACTGCTGACATGTGACATCACACTCTTCCACACTCAGCATACTGTATCTGCTGATAAACACAAAGATCCAGCTCTTCCTCTGCCTCTTTCTTCCTCCCTCTCTCTTTCCATCTCGCCATCCTTCTTGGTTCTTTCATCCTCTCTCCATCTCTCTGCCTTGCACTCCTAGATGTATTGGTGTGTTAGGGCCAAATGCCTTCTTCTCAGAATTAAATTCAGGGAAGGGGGAGGGGGGGGGCTGTGAAAAAGCCCCCCCCACACACACACACTTAACACCGCCATCAATGCCTGTCCCTCCATCCACACTAGCAATCAACTGTGGATGCTTACTTGCTTACTGCATGCGCGCGCGTGTGTGTGTGTGTGTGTGTGTGTGTGTGTGTGTGTGTGTGTGTGTGTGTGTGTGTGTGTGTGTGTGTGTGTGTGTGTGTGTGTGTGTGTGTGTGTGTGTGTGTGTGTGTGTGTGTGTGCGCGTGCGTACGTGCGTGTGTTCTAAGGGATGAGGGAACAAAGGAAGGAACAATAAAAGGAAGGAAGAAAGAAATGTGTTTGATGTCTGCAGTCTTTAGTGTGACATCCTGAGAAAAAGTGCGAGAGAATAGAATGAAAAAAAGAAGGAAAGAAAGATTGCAGGGGGGGGGGACTTGATGCAGTCATAAATAAAGGATGGAGGCGTTACGGTGCGGAGTGAAGGAAGGGAGGGGGGAGGGGCACAGCAATAATGAGAAAACCAGCGAGGGAGCGAACGAGAGGCCAGACGCCATCACTTCTCTGAGACTCACTACTGATGTCATTTAGCCTGCATCAATATTTCACAGCCTTGTGTGTGTGTGTGTGTGTGTGTGTGTGTGTGTGTGTGTGTGTGTGGAGATTTAAAGGGGAATGCCACCCATTTCAAGAATTCACATATCTTATTCCTGCGCCCCAGGACAGTTCCGTCTATATCTTTCTCAACACACGCCACTCTACTGAAGATAGAAAACAAAGAGAATCCCAGAATCTGAGGGATGTCAAATCGGACTTTGAAGTGGTGATATTAACAGTGCAACTTTGAAACTTGAGGCTAGATGAATCTGCTTGTGTAATCCCTATTTCTAAGTGGGATTCATTTTTTTTTATTTAACCTTTATTTATCCAGGCAAGCAATTAAGAACAATTAATTAATTCTCGCACCATAGGCTCTTACAGTATGTATTGTATAAATAGTAAATGGCTGCTTTTTTTTTATATAGCGCTTTTATCCAAAGCGCTTTACAATTTGTTACTCACATTTTTACCCATTCACTCACACATTCACTCACACATTCACGCACCGACAGCGGAGGCAACCATGCAAGGTGCCAACCTGCTGATCGGGAGCAATTAGGGGTTAAGTGTCTTGCTCAAGGACACATCGACACGCTACCCGGGAGGAGCGGGAATCGAACCGATAACCTCCGGATTGCCAGACGACTGCTATACCTCCCGGCCACTGTCGCCCACACTGTATACAATACTTTGTTTTTGTTCTCAATTATGCCGCTTTATTTTTGCCGCTGGTATAGTTAAACCTACTGGGGTTATTTCTATCATCGTTGTATTTCTCCTTGAACTGTTTATGCACTGATCTGTACGTTCCCCAAATCTATTTTCGTGAGACACTGTGGCTTATTGCTCTAATTAACATAATGGAGGACACCTGGGTAATTTGGCCACATGGGGTGTGAGGTTATTAGTACCTGAGGTGTATTACCTCATTGTACACAGATAATGGCTTGGCGCAGAGACACCCCAGAGTTTCATCTGCCTCCGTGCGAGTTAAATAATTGAAGACTAACCCTAACCCACATTGTTTCATTCATGAGCATAAGGGCGGCTCTCACATACAAATGAGGTTCATATGCCTTACAGGTCTAATCCGGGATTCCAACCTCATTTGGGTGAATGGTGAAGAGTGAGTGGTGACTGGTGAGAATGGAGAATGGTGTTTTTTGGGGGGGGGGGGGGGGGGGGTAGCATGGAGAGAGAGGAGGACAATGAAAAGAAGAGGAGAGAGGAGGAGGGAGGAGAGAGGAGGAGGGGAGAGGAGAGAGGAGGAGGGGAGTGGAGGGGAACTAAGATGGCAAAACAATTAATAAATATATATTTCTAACGCAAGCCGTGTCCACTCGGCCCACCCAACTGGAATGGTAAATGGACTGCATTTATATAGCACTTGTATCCAAATCGGTTTACAACTTACGCCTCACATTCACCCATTCACTCACACATTCACACACTGACGGCATGTATCATCAGGAGCAGTTAGGGGTTAAGTGTCTTGCTCAAGGACACTTCCGACGCACTGTCGGGGGGAGCCGGAATCGAACCGGGAACCTTCCTTACCAGACGACCACTCTACATGCTGAGCCGAGATCGCCCAATTATAACGAGTCTCCCTAGTCTACTTGGTTTATATACGTGTTTGGCCGACAACTGTTGACCGCCAACCACGTATATATACGTTATTTGAACGTTTTTCCTTTTTTCCATTATTCATCCGGGGACCTCTGTGTTACCATATGGAATGAGTCTGAGATCGCCAAAGTGCAATACCGGCCGCATCCAGCTAGACGGCGGTATCGAGCACCCTTTGAAACCTTGTATCTTGGCCTGTGCAATGGTCAAATGTCACCGGGCTCACTTTTCTTTGTCGGGCGAATGGAGCGGTTCTCCCGGTTCCATTGAAGTGCGTCAAATATCCCCAATCCATATGTTGTGGTGGGTTATGCCGTGGGCCAAATGGACATCGGATGTACCAGATGGCGATCAAACAATTGGAATACTATTTTTGGAATACTCCCGATCACAGGTAAGGACTATCTGACGTAAATTTTTGCTTGATCGTACAATGCTTTTATACCGATCGGGCTGATAAGCGTTTTTAGTGTTCAATACGAATGCCGTTACTGGCAATCAAATAATCAGAAACGACCCCCCCCCCCCCATTTCATGCATTCATGATGGAACATAATACCTATGATATAGATGTGATTTGGGAATAGTAGTGTGTACAGGCAAGAAACGGCAACGTTTATAGTAGAATTGACGTATAAGGCTATAACTCAGCATTTCGGGAATTACCCCAGACCATGCTATAACGATACTTATATTCACCACGGTATAACACGGGAACGTATGGATGGATTTTTTTTTCTTTTTTCTTACATATTGAATGATAGATAGGTGATGTCAAATGGGCCATAGTATTGTATCCATAGCTATAATATAGAATATAGTTATAGCTCTACAAACAAAATGACGCACTCCTATCTTTTAAAGCGTGGCAGTACTAGAACGGGGCCCGACTAATTCCCAGCGGTCAATGAGTTAACGTGCTCGACAGGAAGGCAGGCTTACAGGTGGATGTGTGCTGTAGCGTCTTTGAGTGCCACTCTAGTTAAATGTGACTGGGTGCTGGCGTTTCAGCACCTGCAAAATGCATTTTATGGTGCCTCAATTTAACACAGAAATACTGTAGTGATTATAGAAAAATTTCACTGTAGAGATTTACCAGACGTTCTGTAGTGATTCACTGTTCGGTTGTTAAGTCTGACGCCATATTTTATATATGTCCGGGGCCAAGTGCTCCACCCCAGACAGCAGGAGATAAATGACTAAGAGCATACCCCAACATTTATTTTTATGACTCAGATCTATTGACTCAGATCTAAGACACCACATGACTGAGGCATGTTGAAAAGATGAGAGCCTCAGCCAACGCAGGAAACCGTTTACTGGAAGGTCGATACGTCGCGACTTAAGAACAGAGTGCTTCTGTCGTGGAATATTATAGAAATCTATATAGTGAATCTCTATAGTATTTCTGTGGTTTTACCGTAGAGATGCTACATTCCTATAGTGAT
Source organism: Notolepis coatsorum (assembly GCF_963971535.1). Taxonomy (NCBI): domain Eukaryota; kingdom Metazoa; phylum Chordata; class Actinopteri; order Aulopiformes; family Paralepididae; genus Notolepis; species Notolepis coatsorum. Next base: position 156,114 of record NW_028169331.1, on the reverse strand, counting down.
TCACATAATATTTCTATAGTAATCCAATTGGTGTGTGCAAAGGATTCACAGTAATACTAAAGTTTAAAGTTATATAAGAGGAGAGAGAGAGAGGAGGGGATAGAGGACAGGAGGAGATAGAGAGGGAGCATAGAGAAGGAGTCAAGGGTGAGAGAAAAGTTATACAGTAAAAGACAGGAGCAGAAAGAGAGAGAAAGAGAGGGGCAGAGAGACAGCTACCGTATAAAGAGCTGAATGTTAGTAAAAAAACACACAGAAATAATGAAGAGAAATAAAGAGATGTACACAGGGAGAAGCAGACTCTAGAGAGAGGAGGGGGAGGAAGGATGCAAGGAGGCAGCAGCGGTGTAATTTCTTCCTCGAGCTGTGTGGGTGTGAGTCGGAAGTCTTATGGAAAATACCTTCCTACATTCGTTTGTTCATATTGATGTTCGGGGGGCCCTCCATAGCCCCGATGGATTTGGAGCAGCGCTTCCAATTAACACGCATGCACACACACACACACACACACACACACACATACACAGATTGCCGACAATATAATTGTGGAGAAACAAACAGCTAAACACTAACTTTACAATATACACACTCCCTCTCTCACGCACACAAATATACATTCAGACTCATGTACACACAGGGGCTTATTGCTAATTAGCCAATCGCAAGGCAATAATGAGAAATATGCCTGTAACCCCCTCACCCCAACAAAGAAATCCAATGCAGTATTAACCTACCATCTGTACACACTCTTCTCCTGGTTTATATATAATGTTAGAGGGCGTACATTATGAAAATGGGTTTATGGATTATTATTATAAAAAAAAATTCCGTAGTTGCCCTTTTCTCCCGAATTTTGTCGCTATGCCAATTTCCTGTGTGTGTGTGTCACAGTCGTTGCGCTATCCTCTGTCAGTCTGGGGAGGGTGTAGACAACCACATGTGTCCTCCGATACGTGTGGAGTCACCAGCCGCTTCTTTTCACCTGACAGCGAGGAGTTTCACTGGGAGAATGTAACGCATGCAGAGATTCACGCCGTCTCCCCCCAGATCCCCTCCCCGCTGAACAGGCCAACCAGTAGGAGTTGCTGTTGCAATGATCAGGACTCTCAACCCTCACTGGCTTCCCACCCGTGACCACTGCCAATTGTGTTGGTTGGAACAGCTGACCAAACCAGAAGTAACCAAGGGAACACGGGGCGGCTAAGTGGCACAGTGGGCAAGGCGCTCGCCACTAACGCAGGAGATGCTGGGTTCGAGCCCAGCTCTCGGCGTTGCTTCCGGCTTGGCTGGTCGTTCATACTAATACAATTGGCAGTATTAGGGGGTGGGAAAGCCGGTGGGTGGGGATCGGACGTTGTGGACAGCGACTCCTACAGGTCGGTTGGTGCGCCTGTACAGCAGAATCAGGAAGCAACGGGGGCAGCGTGAGCCTCCCACACGTTACTCCTCGCCGCTGAGAGATCGCGCTGTACAGGTGAAACGATGCGACAGCTGCCTCCTCGTGTACCGGAGGGGACACGTGATGCAAGGCTTGGTCCACATTGCAGCCGACCAGTGGGAGGCATGGTCTAACAACGTTTCGAGACAGGGGAGGATAGAATTGGATAATACAAAATTTGGATGGGAGAAAAATAGAAAATGGGAGAAAAAGTATATAAAAAAAAAAAGTAACCAAGGAAACTATAAAAAGGAAGGAAGCTCTATTTTTCAATCTTTCAAAATGTTCAGTTGCTATTGCATGCACTTATCGGTGTTTCATTACACATGTGTGCATGCTTATCAACTGTTTCGCCTGTTTTATTATCACCGACATCTAAGAAGGGAGATCCCCCCTTGAACGACCCTTCTAAGGTTTCTCTCCTCCACATTGCCTGTGGTGCATTTTTTTCCCCTATTGCTCGGTTTTTGTGAGTTTTTCCTTACCTTCGCGTGGGGTATGTCTGGGAGTGTTGCATTCATTTATTTAATTTATTAAAAAAAAATTGGACTTCATGGTGTTTTTGTTTTGTTCTTGATTTATTGTGATGTTTCTTATTGACTTGTTTAAAGAAGACGTGTCCGGCCCATGGGGACATTAACATGTGTTGTCGGGCCTTACAAATAAATTATTTGATTTGATTTACAGTAAGTCATTACGTCAGTTCTATGCTCTGCTTGGTGCCAGACTTCGGTCTCAGTTATATTGAAGCCTGTATTAAAATTCTAAATATACAAGCTATCTGAGGAAATATACATTAACCAATATATCAAACTAGTTAACAACGCAACAAATTGCAGATGATTCTGACATCCGTTTAAATGACGAGAAGAGATGGCTGATCTCATTCAACTGAATGTCAGTTGAACTCAAAGTGACGACCCTTCCTTCTTTTATAGTTTCCTTGGAAGTAACCGGGAATTGAACCCGGGTCTCAGCGGTGGCAGGTGAGTGGTTTGACCTCTACACTACCCATACACCCCTGGGTTTGTCAGTTTTGGCTGAGGGGAAAAACGACATAATGTACTCCTCACGGTTTGGCCAGGGTTTGAAGTCTTCAGATTAACAAGCCTAAACAAGCTGTTCAGAATTGCTTATCCTCTATGATGTCACAGTGGCTGTCTGGTAGCCTGGCAGGGAAGGAAATAATTCATTTAAGATATGGTGTGTGACACATCCACCAAAGACGGTGGGGGTTCAACACAAGGGAAGAAAGTGGTGCTCGGAAAGAAATCATTAAAGTGAGATTTAGACTGGTTTCGTTCACAGGAAAATCCAACAAAACATGTTCCACAGATGCAAGGAAGTAATATAAAATAGTTAATAATACTGTATGTCTCCTTTCAGTGAATGTCAAAACAACATTTTCTTAATACATTTCTGAAGAGATGGTGAATCAGTGAGTACTGAGTAGAGATGTTAATCGGTGCTAAAAGACACTGATATAAATCGGCTGCAAACAGGCCTATTCCAAATAATAGAGTCACACTACTCTCTATGTTACACATCAATGTCTCTCTGATTGTGTGTGTGTGTGTGTGTGTGTGTGTGTGTGTGTGTGTGTGTGTGTGTGTGTGTGTGTGCGCGTGCGTGCGCGCGCGTGTGTCTATGTGCCTACACACTCAAAAACACACAAACCTAATTTCTCCCGTTAAATTTTTCACCAAATAATACACCCCCTGAGAGCCGTGACTATGAACCATTCATAACATCTAATAGCCTGGCACCAACGCCCCACTCAATAACACTTGGCGGTGCAGCCCCACGCCGCGTGTCATCTTCATAACCCACATCACACGTGACAACAACAGACAATATGCTCACCCAGAAGTAGCTTCTCAAGCTCGGCGGGGGCTCCTGGTGAATGAAACGACGGTACAATCTCAACGTTAAACATTTGGTTCCTGTGTCATTGAATATAATCGGACACAAGCGGATATTCGGGAGGGAATCACGGATGCTAAATTAAAGACATAATGATGATGATATTCAAGACCTAATATGATTGGATTTGGAGGCCCTCTGGACAACGTGAGTGGCGATATTCAATATTCGATCGTTCTGTCATTATTATTATTATTATTATTATTATTATTTTTTTTTTACATGCAAAAATATCGGATCATCATGTATCAGAGAATCTTTTTTTTCTCTTCTCGATTGGACGTTCCGTTTCCATTGGAGCGACATGCAGGGTGTGTGGTCACCGGTGATTAGTGGCCGGTTACATCACTGTCCTTCCCCACTCTCACCCCCCGCCCCCCCATCTCTCACAGAGTTCTATTCATGCATCATTTAATCTGCCTCGTCGTCCATCGCGAGGAAGTCGTTGACATTAACATACCTGCCTCCTCCTAATTAACAGATGTGCCGATTTATCATTATCATTATCATTCTTAATCGTATGTAACGGTGTGCATGCGTGGGGTGAATCACCGACCCCCAATTCCTTTCATGGTCATTCCCATGCCAACAATGCACTCTTAAAAAGCATGGGTTGAAATGACTGCACATACAGATGACACAGGCTGGCTTGAAATGGGTTTGCTACAGTGTTTCTCAACAGTGTAGGCACTTGCACGGTAAGGGAAGACTTTTTCCATGTGTAACCATGTCATATGTGATGTGTAATAACGTTTGGAGACGCCCGTCACTGTTCAGTTGCTTGTTGCTGCTTTGACCACTTTCATACAGTGTAATGCCACCAGCAGCTTTGTAGCAAACATCCACTTGTTCCAGTGTCCTGCACCACGGTACAACCATCGACACCTGTAGCCCCCCCCCCCCCCCCCCCCCCGTTTCCAAGCAACCTGCGAGTTAGCTGGGTTTTGTATGGCTACGACATATCAAATCTTTCAAAACAAAACAAATGATGTATGCAGTTTCATTGCGTATTAGCACTTCAATCCACTGAACAACAGCATGTTAACATTGTTCGAATTCCTCATTGAAACCAGTGGGTGCTGCTTGTCACAAGCCAACTTGCTACAGTAGCTTAAAGACAGTGGTAGGCATACCCATTGGTTTCAAGGGCAAATGCTAGCAATGTAAACAAGTGGTTGTTAGGGTTACTAAAGAAGAAATGTGGACAGTTTCCCACAAAATGCCTGTTAAAAGAAAAACAACTCTCAATTCTAGATGAGAAGGTATACTGTTCAACACACATCCATGAATTACAACGTTGGAATTAGTCTCCATTCATTTCATCTGTTGAAACTATTGCAGATGCAACAGGGTTTACAGTCAGCAATCGAGAGGGTAGGCTGTGGCTCAACAGGCCCCACCCCCTCTCTGTGAGGCAGTCACTGATTGGATGCCTCGGGTGACATGGCTGATGATGGACAGCACAGCATGCTAGGTTGAACAACCTTGTCCCTATTGAGAAGTTGACCGTACCGCAAACCACACCATATCTCAAAACAACCACAGATTATTTTGACCATTTGAATAATATTTAGATAATTTCAACGAATGGTGAATGGTCGTTTTCAGGCACTAGCTTGTGACTTCTTGGAGGTGTGGTATTTCGGTGGTCAAGTGCTTATCCATTACCTCTACTGACCATTGGACCAATGAGAATACGTTATACTAGAAGGATCCTAAACAATGCCAATCAGATCACCTAATACAGGTCGTTAAAGGTCAGTGGGGGTTAATTGGACAGGGAGGAGGGTGTTCAACATGTCTGGCACGATGACACAGATCGGTCTGGCTCAGCCCAGACCTGATCATGGTCCATCGGCATTGAATTAGCCCCTGGAGCGGATGACAGGGTGGCGATTTGGTTGATTGACTGATGGACCAGTTGCCGGGGCGGATTCCAGGCATTTGGGGCTCTGATTGGTGGGTCTTACCACAACAGATATCCTGACGCGCTTGGGCGGCCTCCTGAACTCAGGAGTCGCAGGCGCCTCCACGTTGTTGTTCTTTCAGGACCCGGAGAACAAGCACAATGTTAACACAACCTTGGGGTCGGCAGTCACCTCCTCCACGATGGCACAAACTTCACCGAGACGTAATCTCAACGTCGGCACAAAACAGCATTTCAAATGGTGCACAGCTTTACTGCTATGTTGTGGAAAAGACAACACAGCCGACACTCCATAACCAACCCAGCAGTTGAGCTGTGTGTGTGTGTGTGTGTGAGAGAGAGAGAGAGAGAGCGAGAGAGAGCGAGAGATAAATCAATGTCTTTGAAGAGTGGAGGACTGGACGTTAGTCGACTGGAAGAGATTGCAGGAGAAAGAGCAGCGAGAGAGGGATTGTCTGCATGGAGGTAGATGAGTAGTGTGTGTGTGTGAGAGAGGCAGAGTGTAAAGTCTGGTGGTGTGAGAGGTATGGTAGGATTCTGTGAGTGTACATGGGAGAGTGTGAGTGTGTGTGTGTGTGTGTGTGTGTGTGGGGGGGGGGGGGGTGGAGCTGTCTCACCTCCAAGCCTTCAGTCTCTGGGTTGGTGCAGAAAAGGTTCTTTAAGGCATTACCAGAGTTATCCTGGGGGACTGCTGTGAGAGAGAGAGGCAGCCATCTATTAAATCCATCGTTCTATACTAAACATGAAAAATTCCAAACATATGACGGCTTTACATCTTAAATGGATGAATATTGACTGAGATACAAGGTATAACCCGCTGCCATGCGATATTTTCATCTGCCTAGCTCCTATACCACTCTCCTCCTTGATGAGACTGTGGAGGAAATTAATACATACAGCTAAAAACGTCTGAGCCTCATTTCTAAGCTTCATTTGGATGTGTAGTTTGCTGCGGTTTGAAAGAAATCCACCTGCCAGACACAAGGCTTTCATCTGCCTAACTAACGCCTCCTCCTGCCTCCATGTCAGAGTTTGATGGCATGTGTCTCACCCTGCTGCCTGCTACAGAGACGAGGACCACACAATCTAGCGAATAGCTTCTCAATAATATGGATTTTTAAAATCTTTTTAATACATTTTTTGATCAACTTTTTTCTCGCATTTTCTATTTTTCTCTCATCCCAATTTCGTATCGTCCAATTCTACCCTCCCCTGTCTCGAACGTTGTTAGGCCATGCCTCCCACAAGCCGGCTGCAATGTGGACTAAGCCTTACATCACGTGTCCCCTCCGGTACTCGAGGAAGCAGCAGTCGCATCTTTTCACCTGCACAGCGCAATCTCTCAGCGTCGGGGGTCTGCGTTTGGAGGGCACGCCGCCCCCGTCGCTTCCTGAATCTGCTGCGCAGGCGCACCAACCGACCTGTAGGAGTCGCTGTCCACAACGTCCGATCCCCACCCATCAGCTTCCCACACCCTAATACTGCCAATTGTATTAGTATGAACGACCAGCCAAGCTGATAGCAATGCGGATAGCTGGGCTCGAACCCAGCGTCTCCTGCATTGGTGGTGAGCGCCTTGCCCACTGCACCACCTAGCCGCCCTATCTTTTTAAATTCTTTATATAAATGGAGAAAATAAAATCATCCAGCTAAAAACTACTACAGGTTCTAAGCTTCATTTTGATGTATAGGTTGCGGAGGTTTGAAGGAAATGCAGCCCCCAGCCCCCCCCCCCCCACCCCCCTTTTGTACAGCAGGCTTGGGGAATAGCGTAGATGAACGATGACTGTGTTGCATAGCTCAGAGAGCGCTGCGCCAGTGGAGCACATAACATAAAATGGGACTTTTTCCACCCCATCATTTTCTCCATAATAACGAGCATGAGTATAAAAAAATATCTGTGTCCATCTCGTTATCCATACTTTTCCAAAATTCATATTTTTGACATGTGTTAAGTGGTTGCGCAATCACTGGGGATGTGTGTGTGTGTGTGTGTGTGTGTCTTACTGATGGGGACCTCTGTGGGTCGGTCCACCACTGAAGCCCTCTTCAGTGCAGGCTTGAGGGGCTTCTGAGGGACGGTACGGGTGGGGCTGAAGGATGACTCCTCTGTGGAGATCTACACACACACACACACACTTAGATAAATTACACTCAAAATCCCACACAATCAACCTGATACCAACACTTCACTAGACACATCTGTGTGTGTAGTTAATAACACACATATTTTTGTTGTTGATTGATTTAAAAAACCTTAACACTATGATCGCCGATGACGAGTTAAGACGTCATTCCTAGCCATGCTCATTCTGCCGAAGACGCCGTAACTCGTCTTTGATGTCAATATTTCAAAAATCTGTGATCGAAATCATATTTCCCCTCCGGAGCCCTGAGACACACTGCAAAGCTCCACTCAACTCTCTAGCGGTTCAAGAGCGCCATCTGGTGGCCGATCGGCAGATCGCCAACCGGAAATGACCCTTTGAACCGGTAGTGCTCATCCATATGTGGTCCGGGCACTCGCTATCGTTAGAGAGACTCCGTCTTGACCCAGTGAACATCGATCGGTGCAAATAACTCGAAAAAACAACATGATTTGGACGTATATACTATTATACAACCTGGAAATGGATCGGGCATTTCTCCATCCCATAATAGAAAAAATTCTGTTCCACGCTCATTTGCCAGCGGCACGAGGAAGCCACGGTAAGATTCAGCGTTATATTCTAACGTGTTCCATATAAACTGCTATGATGAACATATGACCCACTCTGGATGAATCATCTAATGCTGCCCACGGAATTATAAACGATCCCCCACCCATCCGGTCATCATCAGATGATATGTAGTAACTCCTAGAAGCACATCCAGTTGAAATTTTTTTATCTCGCACAGATTCCTACCAAACTGTATTTGATCATCAATATAATGCATTTAGGGCTATAAATCACGTTCTGAAGAAAGCTGCAGAAAACGATAAAAACATACTTATACTTTAGACCATATTTTTTTTTTTTAAACTTTGACCAGTCAGCTGGTTCTTTTTAGCGTTTATCGCTTTTTCATCGCACTCATACTTGGTCAAGTTCGACCGACAGAAGCAGGCTGAAAGGGTTCAGATGGGGGGGAAAGACACTCTGGGAAAGGCACGGCTGGCGTCCGGGATTCGAACGCGCTCAGCCCCAGATCCGCGCGAGCGCGGTTGTCCACGGCGCTGAAATAGCACTTGCGGTACGTGGTGAGCTACTGGAGCTCCCCTACTTTAGACCATATTTTAGTATGAATATGTGAATGAAAAAGTTTAACGTTGCTACACCCTGAACAATACATATAGGACATTGAATGGGCCATAATAATGGCAATTTAGCAATAGAATTAAAAAAGTTATAGCCCTGCAAAGAAGGGGAACTTCTCCATAGACAAATAGAGATGGCGAGGGATGGTAAATTATGAATTTAACCCATGGCGATCAAAGTGTTAATGTGTAAAAACGTTTTACAAAATAAATGAACGCAATTAATCGCATTACCCTTTTTGACCATCCCCTGCATTTCTAGATAAAATATTATGAATATTACAAATTAAATGGTAATTTAGCAGAGTTAAAAACACACACAGGCATAGGCTATAACAATATTTAACAACAATAAAGCTAATCACTCTCTCTCCCGCTCTCTCTCAACATACGCACGTTGACAGGACTCTTTGAGAGGGACATTCAAACTCTGTTCACTGTGTGCGCACTGGAACAGTGCTATAACGCAGTGTGGAGATAGGTCTGGCAATAAACTAGTGTGTTTAGTGACCCATTTGTAGATAATTCTACTAGTTCATCTTTGGGCTTTAGTGGCCAAAATAGCAGCTAATACTGTGTAGGGAGAGCTGAACTGATCCCAGAGCTGTAATCGTAGCCTGTAGCCACATTTCTCTGCCAATGTGTTGTTTTTGTCTGCAAGGAAAATCTGCGCTTCTTCTCCGCGGCCAACCAGCAACACTTCTGACAACAAACATATCCTTTGTGACTCCAGGTTACACACAAAAGACCAGACCCCCCTCCCGTGATTATAAATGCGCAGGGTGTAGTGAGATGTGTATTGGAATACGTGTGTTGGCCTCCATTGATGAAGGGGCGAGACATGGCAAATACAGCTGCCGGGTGGAAAACTCGATCGGAGTTTTTTTCTTTTTGCCAATGCGCGACCCCACTTTGGGTCGCGACCCGTAGTTTGAGAACCGCTGCTCTATTTCATTAGCACTAAAGGTGAGTTTTCCTTATTGTATCAGAAACTTCAGAATGTCATCTTTCAAAAGAGACAAAGCATGTATGTGGTATAAGTATAAGTGGTATAAGTTTAAAGTATAGTATTTTGGTTTGCAAAAAAAGTATGCAGTCCTCAAAAACGAAAACTAAAATGGCCAATGTTGGGGGTGCCTGTTGAAAACCCCCACATAAAGTACTCCAGAGAATATGTAGGTGACCTCTGATCCCAATTCTGAACATTTCAGTACCAACATTTGGGGACACCGCCCTCTGGTGGCGAGATATAATGAGTGTGACAACCAACCCGTGTGATAACCAACCCTGTTCTCCCCTATAGCGGATTCAATGTGATATGACATTTTTTATTATTATTTACAATTTATGTTTTAATCAGCGTATTAACCTGTAATCAAATCAAGTTTTTACAAGCTGTGTGGTAAAATGTATTATATAGAATTAGAACATGAAATGAGCAGATTGTGAGCAGCACCCCTGGACTGTTACCACAGCTCACCAGGGGGCCAAGGCACCCATTTTGGGAGCCACTGAAGTTGATAACTCTTCTCACACACCTCCTTTATAAGATCGTTTTTCTCTCTTTCTCTCTCTTACTTGCTTTCTCTCTCACTCCGAGAAGTCATTAAGAAAGTATGGACAGATACGATCGAGACAAATCAAAGGGGAAACAGACAGAATGAACAAGTAGAAGAAAAAAGAGGGAGAGAGGCCCCGGAGTTTGAGAGAGAATGAAGAATGAGACATCAACAAGATGGGAGGGAGGGAGAGAGATAAAGATAGATAGGTAGATAGAGAGAATGAGAGGTGAATCAATTTTAATTAGATGGTTAATCAGCTTTTTTAATCATCATATTTTGGATCAAATAGTAGTAGAGAGAGCGAGAGAGAGAGGAAGATAGATTGGTAGAGAGAAAGAGAAAGAGGTAAATCAATATTAATTAGATGGTTAATCAGCTTTTTTGTATTATCATATTTTGGATCAAATAATAGTAGTAGAGAGAGAGAGAGAGAGAGAGAGAGAGAGAGAGAGAGAGAGAGAGAGAGAGAGTGTGTGTGTGTGTGTGACACCCTCCCCCAAATCCCTGTTGCTTGAGGGTGTTCTATACTACTCGATTCACTGCAAACTGCTGAATGGTGTAAGAGAGTGTGTGTTTGTGTGTATGTGTGTGCGTGAGAGTTGAAATCAACATTCTGAGCACAGCAACAAGCTCACTGAACAAAGTTAGACAATGTCTACCTCCAAAACCCAATCTGGGAGCTAGGCGCACACACACATACACACACACTATCCCTCCCTTATTAATGGTTTAATAAGGCATGTGAAGGCTCTAAGCTATCCATCTGTCACAGCCACACACACACACACAGTCAGGGTGTGTAACTGATGGAATTTCACACCTACACTCCACTCGCTCCAGGGACCTGCGTATATAGGCCTCCAAGAACATTTCTTTAAATACACCAGCAAGAAAAATGCGTCCTTCGTTGGATGAAATGTAAACAACTAATGGAGACGAATGTCATAGCTGGAGATGCCCGTCATCATTCATATTGTGAAGGTGGTCTCAGTGTTCTATTTTGATGAATACATTGCGTCATTCTAATTTACTGGCAAGCTAATGACTAGCTTAATGAAAAGTTATTTTAGGTTCAACGTCATCCAGTCTACAGTATTACAGACAGTGCTGTAGCTTTCTTCTTTTTGGTTTATTTCCCTACAGATCCTCAAGCTAGGAGTTTGTACGGATATGTGATATGGAACAGGTGTCTCCAAAAGTTGTCTCACAAGATAAATGCTTTTCTGGGGAAATGCAGGCATCATAGCAGCATGGGGGATGGGAGGTACAGGTATGGACAGGGTAATAGTAGAAAATATAATTAACTTAAAAGACAGTGAAATCAATGGTGCAGATGAGGGTCTGTATGCCCTATCAGTTATATTATATGTTACAATAAATATAGCCAATAAAGAACTTACTGTAACAGATGACAGTCATCCCATTACGTTACCCCCACACCCCCGTCCAAATCCCCCTCACCTGGAAGCGGACCTCCTGGTTGGCACGTTGACTGCCGTCCTCACTGCTCGGGTGGGAGACCACCGACATGCGCTTCTTCTCCGCCGTGGCCCGCTCCCGGATGTACTCCAGGCGGTGCGGGCGACCCAGCTGTTGGGAGAGCAGGGCCTGGAGTTGGGCACGCTCAATGGAGCCCAGCAGGATCATAGACTCTGTTTAGGGAGGGAGGGAACGATATGGGGAGGTGATGAGGGTTGAGGACGGAGATGAGGATGAGAGAGGAGATGACAGGGAGGGTGAAGTAGGGGGACAACAGGAGAAGATTGGGAGGAGAGGAGGTGGTGAGGAGTAGACGGGGGAAGAGGAGGAGACCATAGGGATGATTAGGGGGAGCAGGCGGAGGTGTGGGTGGGGAGTGGGATGAGATTGGGAGATGAGGGGGAGGATGAGGATGTAGTGGAGGAATAATAGAGAGCAGCAAGGAGGAATAGGGAGGATGAGGAGATATGAGAGGAAGGGAATGGGAGGGTGGATTGGGAATGACAGGATTGAAGAAAGGAGAAAGCAATCCCAGGGAGAGATGGGGGGGGGGAAAAGAGAGAGAGAGAGAGAGAGAGAGAGAGAGAGAGAGAGAGAGAGAGAGAGAGAGAGAGAGAGAGAGAGAGAGAGGGAACAAGTTTAGTTCGCGGAAAAAGATAACGATTCAGAGAGAGAGAGAGGGAAGATGAGGGGAGGAGAAATAGATTAAATGAGAGGAGAGACATGAGAAGAGGCCAGGAGAGGAGGAAGAGAGAGATGAGAGAGGGGGTGGGGGATTAGAGGGAGAGAAAGAGAGAGAGTTCCTTTAGAAAGGTGGTGTGACTGTGGGAAATTTAAACCACATCTTGCAGAATGACCAGGGTGAGTTATGTAACAGTGGCAAATGATACGCAGTGTGTGTGTGTGTGTGTGTGTGTGTGTGTGTGTGTGTGTGTGTGTGTGTGTGTGTGTGTGTGTGTGTGTGTGAATGCGTGCACACGTAGCCCGAGCATGCATTAGGCACGTGTCTGATGTGCGCAGTGCCGGCTTGTTTGTTTAAAGTAATTTCTTTTGTGACAGAACGTGCTGATTATGTATTTGGTTAAATGGTTAATTGCTCCGGCACGACGTATAACTGAGACGGTCTCGGAACACCACATCTGTGCTTCAGCGGGACGGAGCTAGCAGCCATCTGAAAATGTGCTCTGTGCACAAGCAGTGTCTAACGACGTAAACACTTGTCGTTACAGTACTTAAGTAGGTTTTGTATCTATTTTATTATCGTTAGGAAAAGTTGAGGCGTATCTCCCACAAAACCACACAGCCATTTGCAATTGTGAATATTCTTCAGTTTGTGGAAACGCCATGACGATCCGTTGGTGATAGTGGTGAAACTGCTGCTCCGGCACCTGCTAGTACTGGTTTGGAGGAAGACGAATGTCCATATCTACAATAAATAAAAAAAAATCTTTATAGGGAAATTGTCTCTTTGTCCTAGAGAATGAAGCGCCTCTTGTGTCACAGAAATAATGGTGTTTCAAAATCCTCAATAAAAAGTGAAGTGAAGTAATTGCTGTAATCTGTATAATAGTGTAGTAATTGCTGTAGTCATATAGTGGTTTTGTTTCTTTGTACTTTCACTTTTGATAACATAGCCAGGCGGAACAAAAATATTGGTTACGTCTGCTGATGGGTGTCAGGAAGCATGGTGGTGCAACACAGCATGCACTAGTTACCACTGGGCGCCATGGTGTCAGGAAGCATGGTGGTGCAACACAGCATGCACTAGTTACCACTGGGCGCCATGGTGTCAGGAAGCATGGTGGTGCAACACAGCATGCACTAGTTACCACTGGGCGCCATGGTGTCAGGAAGCATGGTGGTGCAACACAGCATGCACTAGTTACCACTGGGCGCCATGGTGTCAGGAAGCATGGTGGTGCAACACAGCATGCACTAGTTACCACTGGGCGCCATGGTGTCAGGAAGCATGGTGGTGCAACACAGCATGCGCCATGCACTAGTTACCACTGGGGGTCGTGTGGAGCGTTTGTCACAACATGTTTTCTGATGATCCATCCAAGATGTACAGTGTGTGTGTGTGTGTGTGTGTGTGTATGTCTCACCAACAGACTCCACCAGGGCTAGGGTTTTCAGGGGTCCGGCCAGCAGGACGTCGTGCATGTCTCTGTAGCAGCAGTTCAGGGTGATGTACCGGATATCTCTCACCATTATATCCTCCACACGAATGTTATACTTCCTGATAGGAGGAAGGGAGGAGGAGAGGGGGGGGGTGGAGAGGGAAAGAGAAGATAGTAGATGAGAGGGGGAAGAGAGGAGAGGAGATTAGATGGGGGGGTGAGAAGCGAGGAGAGGAGGGGAAGAGAGGGTGAGGACAAGAGAAGAGAAGAGGAGAATAGAGGAGATGGGGAGAGAGGAGAGGAGGTAAGAGGAGAGGAGAGGGGGAGAGAGGGATGAGATGAGGGGAATAAGTGGAAAGAAGGAGAGAAAGACAAGGGGAAAAGGGGAGGAGGGAAGTGGGATGAGTGGAGAGGAGGATGAGAGGTAGAGTTGAGAGAGAGAGGGGGCGGAGAGGAGAGGGAGGATAGGAGGAGAAATGGAAAGTGTTGAGTTATAATTTACTCTGGTATCTTATTTACTCTGGTATCTTCTTTACTCTGGTACATTTATTATTTACTCTTTACAGTAACATGCATCAGCTTTAATACAACCCAGTATTGGATGCTAATGTCCTATCGGGATGCTTGGCTCTGCTTTGTTGTATATCTACTGTATATCTTTGACTGTATATCTATTGATGTTCTGCTTTTATTGTTTCTGAGGCATACGTAAGCCTGATGGAGGGGTACATTTACCCGTTTGTTTATTATTATTATTCGACTTTTTTTTTATGTGGACGAGTTAGTTGGGTACTTTATTATCTGTGTAACATTACAAGAGACAGGATAAAAACATGTGACATATAGACACAGATCACAGATAAAACCAATTACATTACAGTACAAGCCAATAAAGTACAAGACAATATGGGAGTCAAGCTAAAAAAAGCCCCCCGTCGAGTGCCGACGACGTGAATTGTCGATTGATTTTTTTGATGAACATCTGTCAGCTGTGCTTCGCATCTCCACCTCAGACATTCAACCTGACTTTGATGGACTTGTTAAAGCTCAAAAGAGACTGGATTTCGCACACTGAATGAAAAAAAGGAACTGAAGAACACTAAAATGTGGAAATATAACAAGTGAAATGGGACACATTGTTTTTTTTGCACAGTTCTGAAAACATTAAATGTTTAATATAGGCATGTAAAGTCAAAAAGGCTACAAAACTGGGACACTTTTCTTTACACAGTTCAGTGACATGTCTTGTTTATTATGATGTGATGTCTTAAGAAAGCTAAGAAGATCCTTGTTTCAATATTATATGAAACTCAAAATGCCCTTTGTTATTAATGTGACTGAAAATGAGAAATTTTGGAAATTCGATTTGAATAAATGATATTTTTGAAAGCTAACCTCACCTTTTAATTGCCAAATAATAACATACACTCTTACCAGCGGTCAAAACAATGCCATTTACTGCTTTTTATATAGAAATAAAATGTATATTATGCATAATTAAGTTTGGAATTTTGGCCCGGCCCGCCAAAATATTTTCAGTTGCTCATTTGGCCCCCTGGGAAAAATAATTGCCCACCCCTGCTCTAGGAGCTCAGATGGGAAAATACCGCCCCCTATCGTCTATCCCTGTGTGACTGCAGGTCATTCGATTATACTGGGAGATCCCTGTGGGGGGAGCCTACTGGCTCCACTGTGCTGGCAAGCCGTCTGATGATGAGGGAAGTGATCGCGAGTTGGAAAGCAGCATGGAATATATATTTACAGCAGCCAATAATCAATCAATAAACGCGATCGATATTTGGAATGGCGATCAGGAATTGGAATAATCTTTTTGGAGAACATCTGATCTAAGGTAAGGAGTCTATGTTACCAGTTTTAGGATAATCAGAGCTGTATTCACTGAGATATCAGCATGTGCCGTGTGTGTGTGTGTGATGTTGAGGAAATGAGAATAGATTTTTCAGCCCACTTCTATAGCGTGCATAAGTACACATACTATCGATAATCTAGCTTTTATTTGAAAACGATTCATAAATAGGCCGACAAATGACAACGTGTCTAGTGTATTCCAGAATATTCCAGTAAATGCCGTTTATGGGGGAATCTTAAAATTTTCCGGAAATTTTCGAGAGAACGAGCGATTTTCAAAATGCTATAAAACGGATATGAACCGATTAAAAAACAATCCGTTTCGACAATGTTGACTGCAAACAAGTCATTGATAAGCGACGGCCAGATTAGACACATAGCCATAATTTAAGACATAGATTATGCGTTCACAAATATGAGAGCGCTATCATTGAAGTGGACCCGTGGCGGCATTCAAGGGGGTAAAAAGGAAAACACGGCCGGCACGGAAAGTGTTAAGCAACACTCTCAGCTCAGCGGTCGACCCTGCCAAACGTGTTGCGCTGTCGATGAGTCATCCGGATGTTCCGGCGCTGGCGGTATACGGGCTGTGTGTTTGTGTGTGTGTGGAGGACCAGGTGCCATTGTGCAAGCAGATCCCACCTCAGCAGAATTGTATTGCCTGGGCGTACGAGTGGCTGTAAACACACAGCCTTCCTTCCTGTCTGCCCGTGCCAACCTCCTGAACATGGCGGCAGCTGCCCGGCTTCCGCTGCCAAGCCCTGCCGTGTGTGTGTGTGTGTGCCTGTGCCAGCACGCCAACTCAGGCCAAACCCTCTGTTCCGCGGTACAGTGAAAACTCTATATGATCCGACCTAAAAGCTAAGGTCACCACCTCCATTCAAGCTCTGCCCAGACATCCAACCGGTGTATTTTGGTCTGATTGGGATCTGAGAGCGAGAGAGAAAGTAACACTGTGCAATCGTCCTCTAGCCCCGAACGCCTGCCAGCGCTAATCCCCCAGTTCATATCATCACAGTGGATATCAAATCTGATTAATTCTACTTTAAAAGGAACACGCCAGCATTATGTTGAAATACACTTACCATCTCCTCTGGAGTCAGACAAGAAGATAGATACTGATTTCCTCTCTATGCGTTCTGTAAAAAAGCTATCCGGCTGCAAGCTAGCCTACTGTAGCTTAGCACAAATTAATGGAAGCGGATACAGACCAGCTAGCCTAGCTAGCCCAATCATTCTCATACAGAACCAAGCATTTCACTGTAATGTACATTATATGTGACAAATAAAACAAAACTTGAAACTTGTTGGCCGAAAACACCTCTCCCGGAGTTTTAAGCTAGTGATCCGTATCTGCTTCCATTAATTTGTGCTAAGCTAGGCTAGCTTGCAGCCGGATAGCTCTCTACTGAACGCACAGAGAGGAAATTGGTATCCATCTTCTTGTCTGACTCTGGAGAGGACGGTAAGCACATTTCCCATAATGTTGACATGTTTACGTTTGTAAGTCTCTCTTAACTCTTTGCCCGCCAAACCAGAGAAAAGTCGGGTTCCGGCGCCAACCGTTGAGCGCCAAACCCGACTTTTCTCTGGTTTTGATCCTTTGATCTTTCTCCTTTGATCCCCGTTCTAAACACTCGCTCGGAGCTGCCTGGGTCTCCCTGGCACAGCTGCCTATGTTGGAATTGCAATGACGATCGAATCCCGCCAGGTGGCAGTATCACCTACCTTTTTTGAACTGGGGATATCAGTTGTCTTCCAGTACAGAGTTTACCTCCGGCTGCTTCCGCCTCGGAGTGGATCAGGACATAGCAATCGGGAGGAGATTTGTTGCCTCAGACCTATTCTTTCCCGTATGGTAGCCATGCCCAATATACACGAGTAATGGCGATCGCCATGGGACGACTGGGATTTATTCATTTTGGAGTACCTTCTGACTGAGGTAAGGTCTATCTTAGGTAACCTGCTGGTATTTTTTTTATACCTAAAACATGCTTCTGTACCGGTCACAGTGTCGTATTTTACCGGACCTAAAACATGCTTTTGTTAACGATCGCAGTTTCGAGTTAAAACGAAGGGAATGTCACATTTCTATCTGTATCAACATGTCATTCCTGTTCTCCAGGACAGTTCAGTCATTGTTTTATGTATCAACATGTCATTCCTGTGCTCCAGGACAGTTCAGTCTTTGTGTGCACATGCACTACTCTACTACAGCTAAAATCAGTTATATTACCGGTACATGTTTATGCATCTTCTCAACAAGTCTAAATTTAATTTTAATTATTTATTTCCACACTCTTTCTTCCCCTGTATGGAATACTCCATGTTTGGTAGATGTAGCAACACACCAACTTTTAAATTAATGATGTTCTTCCCTGCCTGGCTACCTTTCACAAACTGCACAATAGATTAGGTAGACAGTGTTCCTGGCTCCAAAAAGCACAGCTAATTTGTTAATTAAGGCTAATGTATTGCCTGTGCCATTGCAAATGACAATAATATAATTCAAAATAAATTCTGAACAGCTTGTTTAGGGTTGTTAATCTGAAGACTCCAAACCCTGGCCAAATGGCAAGGACATCTTTCTTCAGCACCTAAATAATGTTCTGCCAAATCCACACGGAGACTAGGAAAAACCCATTTCTAATATGTACAGGCATTTCTAATGGATCATACTGTACTTCTTGAAGAGACACAATGTTATTCTTTACAATTAATTATAATTCTAATTATAACCAGCATCATTATCAGAACACATTATGATCCATTACAGCCATATATCTGTTATAAATCTCATTAATCATCCAATTAGTATATGTCAATCCATTATAGCAACATGCTTTGACTAACGTGTTTCAGATTCGTTTTTAGGCATCTTGCGCTGTCCTGTTCTATGCTAATAGATCTGTAAATCTAGATTGTCCAGAGAGGAGGGGCTAGAGAAGCTTGAAACCCATAGGAAATGTACCTATAGTAGCATTCCTGTGTTTTTGTCATACACAAATTAGTATAAAAATACCGTAGTGAATCACTATAGAAATAACCATATACGTAGTGTTTCTATGGAAAAAAACACAGGAATACATTGTTTTTTTATTATCCACTTTTTCTTCTCTTTCTATTTTTCTCCCATCCCAATTCCACTGTGCCAATTCTCCCCTCCCCTGTCTTGAACATTGCTCGCATATGCCCCCCACTGGCGGCAGCCTGTCACATCTTTTCACTTCACATCTTTTCACCTGCCAGCGCGGACTCTCATTGGCGAGGTGTAACGTGTGGGAGGCTCACACTACCCCCGCCATTTCCTGTCTCTGCTGTGCAGGCGTCCCCAACCGACCTGTAGAAGTCGCTGTCCACAACGTCCAGATTACCACCCATCGACTTCCACCCGCTAACTCTGCCAATTGAGTTAGTATGATGGCTGGCCCAAGCCGGAGGCAACGCCGACAGCCGGAGTCGAACCCGGTGTATCTTGCGTTGCACTGCACTGCATATACAAAAACACTGTCGAACACACGGAAACAAGCATACATTTGCAATAGCTGCAACCTTTTTGTGATAGGCCACTCCCATTGCCACGCCCCTCTTTTAGCCAATTGGCATGAAAACACACACACACACACACTTTCACACAGTTGACCTCCATGCAAAATTGCAGCCTCCTAGGGCAAAACCTATGGCCGCTAGAGGTTTGTGGACATTTCTGTGGACTGACCAACCAACTACTTCTGTATATATATATTCTATTTATAATAGTAATAATAAAATATCATTATATTGTTTTGTTTTACTATAGTTCATCTTGGTATGGGAAGAGCTGAACACCAGTCAAATAGAGACAATACAACGTCTCTGGTGTCAGACAGCTGTGGACAACAGTAGACTGTGGACAAGGCCACTTCCTAATTGGCCATTATGAAACCCGCCAGGGGCACAAGACGAGACACACCAACACACACATGATTACACATTTAATTGCATGCGTGTACACACAATTGACTGTGCACACACCTACACATGATTGCACTCTCCGATACGCACGCCTACACAGACGCATGACTGCACGCACAAGCACACCCGTGTACACACACACTGTACAGACTGATGTTACATAATAGTTCCAACACTTCTCACCACTTAGGGTTTGAAATACCACTCCAAGAGTGAAGATGGAGAGATCAAAAGAGAGAGGGAGTGAAAGACGAGACCAGAGGCATGTTCTAACGAGAGACACTAAGGGACAGTGTGTGTGTGTGTGTGCGTGTGTGTGTGTGTGTGTGTGTGTGTGTGTGTGTGTGCGTGTAGGCGCGCAAGAAAGAAAGAGATTCTCCACTGTCAAGGCACTGACAAACACGCACACACACATGATCCCACAATGAAAAGCTGCACTGATGGTATCTGTAGTACCAGGATCGGTGGTGAACTGATCTTTAAATACTGGTACTCATACTGGTCCCTAAATACTGGTACTCATACTGGTCCCTAAATACTGGTACTCATACGGGCCCCTACATACTGGTACTCATACTGGCCCCTAAATACTGGTACTCATACTGGTCCCTAAACACTGGTACTCATACTGGCCCCTAAATACTGGTACTCATACTGGCCCCTAAATACTGGTACTCATACTGGCCCCTAAATACTGGTACTCATACTGGCCCCTAAATACTGGTACTCATACTGGCCCCTAAATACTGGTACTCATACTGGCCCCTAAATACTGGTACTCATACTGGCCCCTAAATAATGGTACTCATACTGGCCCCTAAATACTGGTACTCATACTGGCCCCTAAATACTGGTACTCATACTGGCCCCTAAATACTGGTACTCATACTGGCCCCTAAATACTGGTACTCATATGGAGCTTTTACACTACTTTGCTGTGCCATGCTGAAATCTGTGCTGCCGCTTTGTTTACTTTTTCCTTCCAATGGACCTGTGCGGAGCCGCGCCAACCCGTACTGTTTTAGCTAGGGCTCTGGGGTACACAACACCCTACCCGTGCTGCAACCCTATACTGCAGACCGTTGATTGGTCAATGGAAATAGTCACTACACACGCCAGCCGACGTCAATAGCCCATGTTGATGTGCATGGTATTTCACCGCACTACAAGTCACACAACGTGAAATGCATATTATAAGCTGATTAGGGCTGACCCCTATTAGTCAATTAATCGGTCGAAAGGAGCCGTAGTCGACTGCCAACCTCTTAGTCGAATACAAAAAATATATATATATATATATTATACATTTCTTTTTCTTTTGATCATTCTTTCCAAAAGAAAAGAGGCCTAGCTAATGGCACGCATACCAGAGGCTAACTGCCTATGAAAACAGGCACAGAGGCACTGAAAGAGGATTTCACCCATCTAATGAACACAATATCAAGATATATCCATCAGTGGACCAATTGCATGCTTTTGCAGAGGACAAGAAGCCTTCAGTCGACTCCTTCAGACATTAACCACCCCCCACAGCCCAAATGGAATGATAAAAAAAAATACATTAAAAAAAGTTTTTTTTTAATTTTTTAAGTCGACTAATAGTCGAATGAGTATAATCTATGGAGAATGACAGCATCCAATCACCTAAACGGTTCACTCAAATTATGTTTCTGACAACATATTCATACTGGTCCCTAAATACTGGTACTCATACTTAGATTGGTGAATGAACCTGTCATGATAAAGATACTTCAGTGAAATATGACCCAATATACAGCTTTCCAGACAAACGTTTTATTTTATTTTTTTGCAATTGAATGAAAGTAATTCTTTATTTAAAATGTTTATTTTATGTAGGTGAAGATGATACTGAAACTACCAGCTGTGCCGTGTGTGTGTGTTGTGTGTGTGCTGTGTCGGATACATGATGTTTGTTGTGTCTGTCAGAACACATGTTGATACAGTCAATACATGTTGGGAGTGTGCACGTGTGATACAGAGTGTGGTTGTGTGTGTGTGGTTGTGTGTGTGTGTGTGTGTGTTTACCTGCGCCCGTGAAAACATTTACTGTGTACCGTCACATGTGTCAAACTCGAGCCCCAGACTGAATTAACTGAATTCAATCAATTCATGTTTGTCCCGCTGCCTCACTTCGGTGCACTTCAACTGGCTTGTGATACAAATCAAACACACCTCGGCCTGCACTCTGCGGCAAAAACACCACTATTCAAGCAAACGCAGAGCGTTAGCCACACCTGCTCCGTCTTATTATTTAATAAATCCCACTTCCATCATCAAAAATATGTTTACGCTTTTAAAAGCTCGTCAGTCATCCGTTTTCACTAGACTCGAGGCGTGGTATTATTCGGTTGTCAAATTATTGCTAATTCATCATACCTACTGTGAAATGTTATCCGTGGGAATTATTGGTTTTGCGCAGGATAAGTGAAAGCTGTGGTTTAAAGAGATGCTGAGGTGCTTTCTGTGTGTGTCTGTTGTGTGTGTTGTCTGTGCTTGTGTAGGCTGCTAATGCAACAGCATGCTAGTATAATGTGTGGAAGCCATGCACAATTTAGGTCTGAGAGAGCAAGATGAATTCCCCATTCAACCTGCTGTTCTCTGAGAGATGTTTTATGTGTCCAAGGACCAGTTTCATTTCACATATCTAGTCTGAATCAATGCCGTGGAACTAATTGTTTTGCAGGAGGCCACTGAAAGCTGAGGTGAGGTGATTTGTGTGAGTGTGTGTATTCTACTTTGTTCTCCAATAGTCCAGAACCAGTTTAGCCTAGAATCTCGAATCTTACAAACTCTTGTGGGTGAATAATTAATTGAATCCTAATATGTCATTTGAATCTGTAAAATAAAATGAATTAGCAAATTATCCATATCCACCCTTACCCACCTTATAACAGCACCAGAGAATGAACAGAAGTACATTTACAACAACATATGCATTGAATAGATAAACATTACCAATTAAGCTAGTGACCTTAGGAAAATGCACCTTTTTAGGTATTAGTATGCGTCTGGCCCACAAAATCATCTGTATTTGTGATTCTCTCTCTCTCTCTCTCTCTCTCTCTCTCTCTCTCTCTCTCTCTCTCTCTCTCTCTTCTCTCTCTCTCTCTCTCTCTCTCTCTCTCTCTCTCTCTCTCTCTCTCTCTCTCTCTCTCTCTCTCTCTCTCTCTCTCTCTCTCTCTCTCTCTCTCTCTCTCTCTCTCTCTCTCTCTCTCTCTCTCTCTCTCTCTCTCTCTCTCTCTCTCTCTCTCTCTCTCTCTCTCTCTCTCTCTCTCTCTCTCTCTCTCTCTCTCTCTCTCTCTCTCTCTCTCTCTCTCTCTCTCTCTCTCTCTCTCTCTCTCTCTCTCTCTCTCTCTCTAATTAAAGGACACGGTAGATAATTAAAGGACAAGAAGGGGAGAATAGAAGTGACAGAAAGATAGAGAAAGAGAAGAGTAGATAACGTGGAGATGGATGTTGTGTTGGGGAGCGTGAGGGAGGGAGATAGGGTGAGAGGGAGAGATATGAGGGTGAGAGAGAGAGAGAGGGGGTGAGATGGACAGATATATGAGGGAGAGAGAAAGAGAGGGAGGGAGGGGAAAGTGAGAGGAGGGGAGAGAGACAGAGGAGGGAGAGAGACAGAGAGGATGGAGAGAGAGAGGGTGAGAGAGACAGAGAGATGAGAGAGAGTGAGAGAGTGAGAGAGATATAGAGAGGTGAGAGACAGACAGAGATAGAGGGTGAGAGACAGACAGAGAGAGACAGAGAGATGAGGGAGAACAAGAGAAGCAAGAGAGACAGAGATAAAGATGGAGGGAGAAAGGAGAACCAAGAGCAAGAGAGATAGACAAAAATATGGAGAGGAAGAGAGAGAGTGAGCAAGCAAGACAGGGAGAGAGAGAGGAAGGTTGAGAGCGATATGAAGAGAGAAAGATAGAGAGATAAGGAGAGAGAGACGGAGATGGAAAGAGGGAGATGTAGATTGAGAGAGATAGAGGGAGAGGGAGATGGAAGATACATAATCTGAGGGATTGCACATTAAATTCTCGGCTCAAAACAGATACGGTGGTCCGTAGGGGTGTAACAATGCATCGATTCTAATGTGTTAGAATCGATGCATCGATTTGAATATGTTAGAATCGAAATTAGTTAAAAGAATATTATAATTTGTATTGTTTTTATTGACCTATAGTCCATTCATGCTGAGAGAATCAGTTCCCCCAGCCACATCTCTCTTGTGTATTCAACTTTTTTTGGAGAATTAACTGATAGAAAATTAATCGAATCATATCGTGGTCAAATGAAGAGATTTCATGATGCATTGAATCGTTGCCTGAATAATCGTAATCGAATCGAATCGTTGTGAGGTCGCATCCTTACACCCCTAGTGGTCCGTGATGCTTTTGGCAGAGGACTGAGGTTGAGGAACATGTTTGAGGTTGCACCATTTCTGTGACACGTCCAAAAATAATAAAAAAATAAAGAACTTTTCATTATCATGGAGCGACATGAAGCTTCATTAACCCTTTCACCACCACACTACAGACGGTTAACCATCTGTAGTGTGATAGTAAAGGGTTAACCTAGTGTGGCAGTGAAAGGGTTAACCATTTGGTAGTGTGGCAGTGAAAGGGTTAAGGTAAGAATCACGCGTGCCTCTGGAACCAGGTGGGGGACCAGATGCGTCTCTGATGTCTACTCGCCACCCCGCGTCCCTCTCAGCACTACTGTCACGGACTCCAGAAGGAAAGAAGATAATTAAACTGGCCTCTCTCCATATACATAAAAGAGAGAGGCCAGTCTCCATCCTGCTGGCCAAGGATGAGGTCTAATAACACACTGGAAGGATTCCACACCATGCAGTCCAAATACTGTCTCATAATAACAATCAAATAGTATTAGTCATTCTGAGTTCTAAAGTTTTTCAAGTTTCTTTTCCAATTTTTATATAAAGGGGATCTCATGGCTGGTAAACCTGCTGTAACTATTGAAGGGAGTGAAAGTTGTCCACTGGAGAGTTGGTGGCAATTGAATGAATCAAGTGCTGCAGTTTGTTCCTTTGAGTCAAACACTTCTTACCCTGTATGTAGTTACAATCATATTGTGTGTAGGGATGGGTATCGTTAGGATTTTATCGATACTACTACTCTTATCGATACTGCTTAACGGTTAGGTACTTTATCGATACTCTTATCGGTTCTTTTTGATTATTTTGCAAAACAATTAATTAAGAACAGAATCAACATTGCTTTATTATTCTTTTATATAACTATATTACTGCACATGGCTACTTTTTGATCAATTAATACAAGCAGTCAGATAAATTAACTATTTTGGGACTTTCTATTTTATTTAGAAAGTTCTTAAATCAGAATGTCCCACCCAATACCCAGCTGTTAAAAACGGTTCAATACTCCATTTTATTAGTAGAGATACTTTTAGAACAATAGCCTGATGCTGTATTTTCCATGAGTTGAGTGGATGCATGACCGGAGCTGTGTGTGTGTGTGTGTGTGTGTGTGTGCGTGTGTGCGTGTGTGTGTGTGAGAGTGCACGCTTTGCGTAGTGGGCGTGTCAACAGTGTAAGCTGAACTCACACCAAGGCATAGGGAAATAGTCGGACATCCCAGAATTATTTCATAATACAAAGTTTCTGAATGGACGTTTGGATTAAACCAAGTTGTATGCAGTGATGAACGGTCTTTCCCCACGGAACACAAGTTACTTAACGTTACACAGGTCGCACTATGCATGCTTAGCTTGCTATGCATGCTTTTTTCGAATGTTTCGTTCTCTCTGCCATGATGAGAGCAGAGCTGTCTGTCTGTGTGCTTCAGCATCTCTCAAGTACCCGTATGTGCATGTGTGAGCGATTCGAGTCGCGAGTGTGTGTGTGTAGCACAGCCCCGCTCCTCGTGCAGACAGAGAGACACCGAGAGAGGAGATAGAGAAAACGGCAAACAAGATTAGTTCGCAACGTTAAAATTCCTTGACATTTAAAAAAAAAATTATTTCTCGAGTACCGATAGCAGAACCGATAACAAGTCAAGTCAAGAGTTTTATTTGTCACGGCATACAAGTATACAATGAAATGCGGGTGGTCTTGCCCGCAACAATGTGCAATACAGTGGTACAACATATAATAGAATCCAATACATTTCTAACGTTGGAGTTTATCAATAATCTAATTTAGATTAGAACCAGGTTTCGGGGGGCATCCCTAATTGTGTGTGTGTATGTTCAAGTTCCGTTTCGCCATGTGTTTTATGTCTGCGTGTACGTCTGCGCTTGTGTAGGCTGCTAATGCAACAGCATGCTAGTATAATGTGTGGAAGCCATGCACAATTTAGGTCAAGATGAATCAACCTGCTGTTCTCTGTCTCTTTTTTTGGTTCTAAGCGATTTTTGCATTCCGGAACAAAACTCATCACATTCTCCCTGCGTTGTGTTGTGTGAGAGCTGGAGTAGTGTAGTGGTTAAGACCCCCTAGGGACCACACGTAACCCCTGCTGGCCTGGGATCGAATCCCACCAGAACCTTCTCTCCTGTGTCTCCCTCTCAGCCTCCCTTCCTACTGTCTCAATAAAGAACCTTTTCTCCTGTGTCTCCCTACTTTCTCAATAAAGAACATGAACAGGGGCGGCTGAGTGGCGCAGTGGGCAAGGCGCTCGCCACTAACGCAGGAGATGCTGGTATCGAGCCCAGCTCTCTGTGTTGCTACCGGCATGGCCCGTCGTTCATACTAACACAATTGGCAGTGTTAGAGGGTGGGAAAGCCGGTGGGTGGGGATTGGACGTTGTGGACAGCGACTCCTACAGGTCGGTTGGTGCGCCTGTACAGCAGAATCAGGAAGTATCGGGGGCAGCGTGAGCCTCCCACGCGTTACTCCTCGCCACTGAGAGATTGCGCTGTTCAGGTGAAAATATGCGACAGCTGCCTCCTCGTGTACCGGAGGGGACACGTGATGCAAGGCTTGGTCCTCACTGCAGCCGACCAGTGGGAGGCATAGTCTTGCAACGTTCGAGACAGGGGGGGGGAGAATTGAAGGGAGAATTGGTGAGGCGAAATTGGGATGGGAGAAAAATAGAAAGTGAGAAAAAGTGAAAAAAAAAAAAAAATCATGAACGTTGTCTGTCTGTCTGTCTGTCTCTCTCTCTCTCTCTGCATCTAAAACACTTAAAGGAACATGCCAACATTATGGGAAATGTTGCGCTTAAAGTCTTCCCCTTCACTATGAATTGAAAAAGGGGGACCCTGATGTAAACAAACGTCTTTCTCTGGTCTGCATCCCCATAACAATTGTGTGTATTGAGCCGTACTGTATTGTACCCATTCTGCAATCTGTTAAATAAAGTTTTCATTCATTCATTCATTCATTAATCCCCAGAGTGACAAGAAGATAAGATACCAGTTTCCTCTCTGTGCGTTCAGTAGAAAGCTATCCAGCTGCATGCTAGCCTAACTTAAGATAAAATGAATGGAAGCGGATGCAAACCACGAGCCACTAAGCGTATCCGCATCCATTATTTTGTGCTAAACTAGGCTAGCTTGCAGCTGGATAGCTTTCTATTAATGTGCATTTCCCACAATGTTGGTGTGTTCCTTTAGGTCCACAAAAACAAGTACATAAATGAGTATGTTCTGTACATGTACGTACTCGTGGTGTCCCCAGCCCAGCTCGGGGAGGTAGGGAAGCTTTTTGATCCTGATGATGGAGTCGTAGAGGGAGGGCTGCAGCGACTGGGCCACGGCATTGGCCAGGATCACGGCGATCATCACAGGCAGGATGTGGGAGATCTGACCCGTGAGCTCAAACACAATCACAGCCGTGGACACCGTGTGGGTGACCGCCCCAGACAGGGCCGCCGCGCCTAACAAGGGGGGTGGGGTAAGAGGAGAGGGTGAAGTGGGGAGAGAGAGAGAGAGAGAGAGGTGGTCGACAGGGAATCATTATTGTTTATGCAGTATTTATAATATTGATCCGATTCTCAAAGTTACTTGCCCTCAAGAACAGGAAGTGTGTACTTGACATATGGATTTTAATGCACAGGCAGCTCATAGTGTCATTACTTCCACGGCCCAGATCCTCTACTTTCTACTCTGTGTTACCATACGATATCTCTCTGGGACAACAAACAATTTTGAGGTTTCACAGCTGACAAACCCATCGCATTACAAATCGCTGAACGAGCCGGAGTCGACTTAGTGAACCGATGCACCTCCGCAAAACAGCACCTGCTCAAAACAGCACCTCCTCCGAGTCCTTCTGTTTCGGTGAACCGTTTGGAAGGGAGGGAGGTGCACTGAGAGAGAGGAGCGTGGGATGAGAGAGTGTGTGTGTGTGTGTGTGTGTGTGTGTGTGTGTGTGTGTGTGTGTGTGTGTGTGTGTGTGTGTGTGTGGGGAGGGAGCTCTCAATGAAAGACAGAGAAAAAGGAATGGGCTTAATCGATGGAAGTGTGAAAGAAATAGATGCAAGTGTGAAGTGAAAAATAACAGGTAAAAATAACAGGTAAAAATAACAAGAGTGAGAGAGAGAGAGAGAGAGAGAGAGAGAGAGAGAGAGAGAGAGAGAGAGAGAGAGATAGAGAGAGACAGACAGAGATAGAAGAAGAGGGAGAAAGAGACAGAGAGGGAGACAGACAGAGAGAGATAGAAGGGGGAGGGAGAGAGAGAGCAAGAGAAAAAAGAAAAAATTGAGAGGGAAGAGAAAATAAGGTAAATAAAACCAAAAAGGTCTAGAAGAGAGAATAACAGATTGAGGGAAGAGGCAAAGGGCTCAATCAAGGCTGTGCAGAGCTGTCAAAGCTAAACATGCTAACGCCACCTCCGCAAAATCCTAACATGGAGTCCTTGGCTTGCTCCTTTCACCTCCCTCTCTCCCTCCTTCTATCCTGTCCCTGAGATTAAAGAGCCTCATCAGAGAGTCTATACGAGGAGGTGACTCATCACCTAAGTTAACAACAACAACAACAACAACAGCAGGTGCAGCAGAGGGGAAAAAAAGAAGAAAAAAAATAAAGAAAACAGGTGCCTCTACCCACGCAATCAGCATGGCCGTCGTTGTGCGTTACCGTGGCAGCAAGGGAATTGTATTGCATCGTATGAGTGACGCAACCGTAAGCTGAAGAGCAATAACGTGGAGACACAGGGATGTTTTGTGTGAGTGAGTGAGTGAGTGAGTGAGTGAGTGAGTGAGTGAGTGAGTGAGTGAGTGAGTGAGTGAGTGAGTGAGTGAGTGTTGGGGGGGGGGGGGGTTTACCATTCTTGGAAAATATGCATGTGACCGTTTCCGTCTGCGTTTTGAGAAAAGTGTTGAATCAAAAATCAAATCAAATTTATTTGTAAAACCCACCATGAAATCCAAAATAAATGTAAAATAAATAAATGCAACACACCCCAGCGAAGGTAAGGAAAAACTCTGCACTGCTCACATGTTTATGTTGCATCTTACGTCTCCTTTGAAGATCAACCTCCAGATGTACTTTAAACAGAGAGCACTCTGGGAGTTTTGACTGAAGAAATCTGTGACATTCAAGATGGCAGCAACAACAAAACGACTTACTATGTGATTAAAATGTGATGGGGTTTTATGTTGAGTACAATTATAGTTCACCGCATTTCTTAGGTGAATAGTGAGTCTTCAAATTGTTTAAAATGAATAACAATCTCTGCTGGAAGGCTGGGAATCGCGTAGTGAGTGGTTGCCGTGGTAACTAAGGACAGAAACCACTGGATGCCGCATGATACCGCTCTCAAAGAGCAACTACGGGAGGCTGCAATTCTAAACTGGCCCCCGTTACCCGTAAACGTCCGAAACTCCCTCCCACCCACCCACCCCCTCCTAATGTACAGTTCCTTCCCCCTCGTATGTATATATTTTCTGTTAGGATCTCTGTTTAACAGTACTGTATATTTGCATATCTTGTATGTCACAAATGTAACAGTACTGTATATCTGTATGTCATGTATGTCATAAATGTCATGATTAGATTAGATTAGAGGATTAGATTAGATTTGTATATCTGTATATCTGTATGTTGTGTATGTCATAAATGTCATTATGAATTGAAAATGGGGGACCCTGATGTAAACAAGACAAAAGTATTTCTCTGGTCTGCATCCCCTTAACAATTGTGTGTATTGAGCTGTACTGTACTGTACCCATTCTGCAATCTGTTAATAAAGTTTTTAATCAATCAATCTAACAGGTTAGGGTTAGGTAGTGGGGTAACAGGTTAGGTAGTGGGGTAACATGTTAGGGTTAGGTAGTGGGGTAACATGTTAGGGTTAAGTAGTGGGGTAACATGTTAGGGTTAGGTAGTGGGGTAACATGTTAGGGTTAGGTAGTGGAGTAACATGTTAGGGTTAGGTAGTGGGGTGACATGTTAGGGTTAGGTAGTGGGGTAACATGTTAGGGTTAGGTAGTGGGGTGACATGTTAGGGTTAGGTAGTGGGGTAACATGTTAGGGTTAGGTAGTGGGGTGACATGTTAGGGTTAGGTAGTGGGGTAATGTGTTAGGGTTAGGTAGTGGAGTAACATGTTAGGGTTAGGTAGTGGGGTGACATGTTAGGGTTAGGTAG
This sequence comes from Notolepis coatsorum, assembly GCF_963971535.1. Classification (NCBI taxonomy): domain Eukaryota; kingdom Metazoa; phylum Chordata; class Actinopteri; order Aulopiformes; family Paralepididae; genus Notolepis; species Notolepis coatsorum. Next base: position 125,961 of record NW_028169331.1, on the reverse strand, counting down.
TGGGGTAACATGTTAGGGTTAGGTAGTGGGGTAACATGTTAGGGTTAGGTAGTGGGGTGACATGTTAGGGTTAGGTAGTGGGGTGACATGTTAGGGTTAGGTAGTGGGGTAACAGGTTAGGGTTAGGTAGTGGGGTAACAGGTTAGGATTAGGTAGTGGGGTAACAGGTTAGGGTTAAGTAGTGGGGTGACATGTTAGGGTTAAGTAGTGGGGTAACAGGTTAGGGTTAGGTAGTGGGGTAACATGTTAGGGTTAGGTAGTGGGGTAACAGGTTAGGGTTAAGTAGTGGGGTAACAGGTTAGGATTAGGTAGTGGGGTAACAGGTTAGGGTTAAGTAGTGGGGTGACATGTTAGGGTTAAGTAGTGGGGTAACAGGTTAGGGTTAGGTAGTGGGGTGACATGTTATGGTTAGGTAGTGGGGTAACAGGTTAGGGTTAAGTAGTGGTGTAACATGTTAGGGTTAAGTAGTGGTGTAACATGTTAGGGTTAAGTAGTGGGGTAACATGTTAGGGTTAGGTAGTGGGGTAACATGTTAGTGTTAGGTCGTGGGGTAACAGGTTAGGGTCTAGACACCACCTGTTTTTATGTAAAAAAAAAAAGCAAGTAATACAAGTTACTCAAGTAAAAGTACTTTTGGAAATACTACAGTAAAGTTATCCAGATATTTCGAATTAGACACAACCGACCACCGACTTCTTTGGATCACATTGTGTTTGTTTTTTTCCATATTTGTCCTTCAAAGCAAATGGGTGTCCATGGAATGGACATTTATAGCAAGGCTATGGCTGGCTCTCAAAACCCTGCCTACGGGAGATAAGTTGATTGACAGGTGGGGGACAAGTGCATGTTTGTTTGTGTGTGTGTGTGTGTGTGTGTGTGTGTGTGTGTGTGTGTGTGTGTGTGTGTGTGTGTGTGTGTGTGTGTGTGTGTGTGTGTGTGTGTGTGTGTGTGTGTGTGTGTGTGTGTGTGTGTGTCACTCACCCACTACAGCATAGCCCCCTGGCACTATGGGGTATATGGTGCCATCTGTGTGGATGCCATCAGGAAACCAAGCTGCCATGCTCTCTCCGACCAGACGGCCAAATGCTGCCCCTGGAAAACACACGCGCGCGCGCACACACACACACACCACACACCACACACACACACAATCAGCATGTATAATACGAGAGTGTACTTAGGTTCTATTTTGGCCAGATTACCACACCCACACACACACACACACTCTCCCGGGCTCTTACCAATGACAAACACAGGCATGAAAGCTCCACAGGGCACTGGTATAGTGGTGGCCAAGGCTGACATCCAAAACTAGTAGAAAAGAGAGAGAAGGAGAGAGAAACAGAGAAAGAGAGAGGGGTCAAGTCAAGTCAAGAGTTTTATTTGTCACGGCATACAAGCATACAGTGAAATGCAGGAGGTCATGCCCGCAGCGATTGTGCAATAATACAAGTAATAAGAATAAGACATAACAGGTATAATGTACATAAAGTTTACAAAAGCATGGTAAAAGACATGCTAAGGTCCTGCAATAGTGCAATACAATGTTAGCTACGGATGAGGCACTGGATCTTATGTACACTACTATACAATCTGTTATACTATATATCATTATGCTATCTTGCTATATCCATCTATTTACTATACAAGAACCACTCCAGTTTTTTTTTTTGACCTTTTCATTGTGTAAAGTGACCGTTGAGTGTGAGCGTGTGCAGCATGTGTGTGTGTGTTCATGCTAAAGTGACTGTTGGTGTGTGAGCGTATACAGTATGTGTGTTGTGTGTGTGCTCATGTGTGCTTTTGTGTGGAGAGTTCAGTGTTCAAGACTGATGGCCTGGGGGAAGAAACGGGAACACTGATGGCCTGGGGGAAGAAGCGGAGCCGAAGTCTCTCTGTCCTAGTTGCTGGTGTGCGCAGGCGTTTGCCTGACCGCAGCAGCTTGAACAGGCTGTTGTTGGGGTGGTGAGGGTCTTTCATTATTCTGCACCTCTTGTTATATAAGACCTGCAGGGGTGGTAGTGCAATAACCGTAGTACGCTCAGTGAGCGCACCACTCTCTGTAGGGCCTTCTTGTCCTGTGCCGTGCTGTTTCCATACCAGGCAGTGATGTTTCCAGTCAAGATGCTCTCTACAGCTCCGGAGAAGAAGGACTGGAGTATCTTCCCCGATACTCTGAACTTCCTTAACTGTCTCAGGTGGTAGAGGCGCTGCTTCGCCTTCTTTACGACCAAGTCTGTGTGTGTTGTCCATGTCAGGTCTTCTGAGATGTGGACCCCCAGGTACTTAAAGCTGCTCACCCTGTCCACGGTAGCCCCGTTTATCCACAGTGGTGTGTGTGTCCCCTGCTGTGTTCTCCTAAAATCCACAATCAGCTCCTTGGTTTTACCAATGTTCAGGAGCAGGCTGTTGTCCTGACACCAGCGTGCCAGTGCATCAACCTCCTCCCAGTAGGCCTTCTCATCGTTGTCAGAGATCAGCCCCACCACCACTGTGTCGTCCGCAAACTTCACTATGGAGTTGGAGCTGAACTTGGCCACACAGTCGTGTGTGTATAGTGAATACAGCAGGGGGCTCAGAACACAGCTCTGGGGGGACCCGATACTCAGGGTGATGGTGTTGGGAGGTCTGAGGTGGGGAGGACATTCGACAAATAACGACGGGAGCTGGGATCGAACCCGGGTCGGCCGCGTAGGTGCGCAAGGCACTATGGTATGCGCCACGAGGGCGCCCCTACGGTATGGATTTTGACTATACCTTGTAACCGGTAGAGCAGCTCTAAAATAGCAATGACGTGACGTAACCACAGCCAGGGCTCGACAGTGCGACTATTTCACTCGTATTTTCCCCTAAAAATAGATATGTGCAAACTGGAAAAGATTATTTAGGAGCACAGAGGCTTCGCGTAGTGGGCGTGTCAACGCGCAATTGTCATTTCATAATAGACAGAGCGGACCTTCAATTCTAGAAGCAAACGAGTCTTCCGCCCTGCGTTTGAAAGCTGTGTGACAACGCGCAGTTTCTATGTGTAATGTAAACTCTGCGACGAGTCCAATGGTCTAACATGCTTTGCATCCTCGCCATTCTGGAATGCCCACGTCGCACTAAAACCTTATGTAATGTTAACTGTTGATCAGAAAGCTAACATTAGCTCCACTCATAGCAGCCTGTTGATGTAGCCTACACGTTAACGTTAGCTCCACTCTAGCAGCCCCCTCCCTCCCTCTCTCTCTCTCTCTCTCTCTCTCTCTCTCTGCTAACAATCCTGATTCGATTCTTGAACCTATTTCATTAAAAAGGAACATATTAATGGACATTAGCTCAGCAGCTGTAACAGAATCATTTTATTATTTACGTTTTAAGTTAACGACAAAAAAAGCCTGCGGTGGACCGACATAACAAACGCGGTCACTGTTTACATGTGTAACTAAGGACATGATTCCTTTTCAAACTGTCGATCAAAAGGGCTTTAAAGACATGGTCAAAGCACTGGATCCAAGATATACGTAGACACTTGAGAAAAGGTTTTGCATTTTCTATTGCAGTTTTGCACAATAAATGTTCTTAAAATACCTCTGTACTATGTGAGGAGGAAACGAGAAAGAAAAGGATGGCATTTCAATTCGTTTCATAAGGACGTCCTGTATTTAACTGCAGTTGAGTTGTCCGCTAGCGGTGCAGAAGTGTGTAGCAGAGGGTCACACCGAGCCACCACTTTCTCACTTCCTTTGACAAAGAACTAGAGACAAAACCTGGATAATGAGCAGGCGGTGCCGATTGGCCGGCGCCACGGCGATGAACAGGAAGAGACTGCTAATTAAGCGCCAAAAACAATAAAGGGGAAATATCACCTATGACAAGGTGTCTGTGTGTGTGTCCATGTCTTCCATAGAATCCTAAATGGGATCATATAGTTGATGATACACGCACACACACACAGGTACAGTACAAGGCCAGAATGGGACTCCTGCTCTGCCAATACAACACAGTCGTCATCTTTCTTATCTGAAGGTTTCAAATAGACTTTTAATCTCTCTCTCCCTCCCTTTCTATAGTTAGGACTAGGAGTAATTAAGTCTAGCCGCCGCTGAGGTAATGGATCTGTTCCTGCAACCTTACACTGCTCCTTTCACACCTTGCGCATAGTGCGCAAGAACCACCATCTACACATCCACACACACACACACACACACACACACAATGCAAATACTTTATTTGAATCCACAGATCACAACATAGGATTCAAGTATCAACAGTATGATATGGTTTTGATTACGGGTACACAGAACATAGACTCCGCCACATAGCCTGGCTATGCATTAAAGCAAAGAGAGACACACACACAAACAAATACACACACACACACAAACAAACAAACAAACAAACACTCATACACAGACACACGTCATGGCATGGAATCGTCATGGAGTGAATCAGAGCGAGCTGTCTGGCCGGGAGGTCTGTATTGGATTGTGTTCCCCTGGCACAACCTTTGGCACCATTAAACCTCTACTAACGTCTACTGCTTCCTGTGCTCCTAAGCTGAAGCTAAAGGTGTCAAGTTACCACATATTGGAGTATGAGAGGTTGGATCCATTAGTGACATCATCACACATGCAACTAGACTTCAGGGAAGTACAGAGACGCGCTCCCTCTCCGGGGGAGGAACGTGAAAGCACTCTGGTGACAAGTTCTGCACAAATCAATCTCCAACAGTCTGTATATAGTCGAAGTAAGGCTGGGAGGTATATGAATATGAAGGTATTAGGTATATAATAATATAGTCACCATATTGTAATATATTGCGATTTTAATACCTTTTTCCAACTGCAAATTATGTCTCCAACTGAAAAAATCATCTGTTTTATCTAATACGATTACAAAATATATATATATTGTGATATATTACTGTATCGATTTCCCCCCCACCCCTAGAAGGTATATCATCATGGATTCATGCAAAGGTATGGATTATCACTATACCGTCATCTCAATATACATACATAATATAATTTAGGCTATATATATTTTACAAATGTTTTTAGAACAAACACATGGACATCACAGAATAGAACAAAACAAGACTAAACAAACATACTGCCAGTTCACAAAAAAAATGAAATAAAGTCAGATATAATTACTATAGTGATACAGTCCCATCTAATTAGTTGCCAGGTTGATGCCTCTAATATCTTAAATAAAGGGTCCCCAGATCTTATGGAACAGAGTATACCGGATCTCTTCACGGTATAGACAAGAAACGGTGTCGGGGAAACTGATTTCCACTCTTTCAGGATCAAGTTCAAGTTTCAAGTTTCTTTAATAGTTGTCATACAGAAGTACAGAATACTTTTATACAAAATGCTTCTCTATGTTACGCTCCAGAGACTGTGCTAGACAAAAGATAAGTATGAAATAAAATAAGTATAGCAAGTAAAAGTAAAAAATAGAAGTCACGTACGTAGACAGAAGTGTTCAGTATGTACATATGTACAATGTTCAATGCAGGATAGCAGTAACTGAGTTACCATACAATATACTATGCAATATACTAATATACAATATACTATATAGTGCAGAGCAGAAATGGGATGAGGTACAATTTAGGTACAATTTACAGTAAGGTGTCCTGAGGTATGGGTTGTAGTGCAAATTCTTTGCCAATAAATATAAAGTGTGTCTAGGTGTTCTAAAGTGTGTAGAGTGGGTGCTGCAGTGGGTTGATTGTTTAAAGTGAGTCTGTGCGGATGTGTGTGCTGTGAGTGCATTTGATGGTTGTTGCATAGTGTTATTGTTCGTTGAGCAACCTGATGGCCTGGGGATAGAAGCTTCTTCAAAGTCTTTCTGTGCTTGCCATGAGACTCCGGTATCACCTATGACCAGTGCCATGTAGCCTATATTCTGAAGTGAAAAGTGTATTCCTCAGACCAGTGTACAAGAGAATAGCCAATTTTGAATGAAACGGCACCATTGTACAAGATAAAGACATGAGATTATGTCACAGCACAGTTGTACAAGATAAAGACATGAGATTATGTCACAGCACAGTTGTACAAGATAAAGACATGAAATTAGGTCATATCCCATTGTAATTTATACCGGAAAACTAAATACAATCAAATACCGCTATACCGTCAAAACTAAAACAAATATTGCAATATAATATTTTTTCATACTTGCCCTAATTACTATGAAAAGTCCAATTCAAAGCACAACCTCAAAAAATCTCAACAGTTCATTGGGGTCTCTCTCTCTCTCTCTCTCCCCCCTCTCTCTCCCCCCCTCTCTCTCCCTCTCTCTCCCTCCCTCTCTCTCCCTCTCTCTCTCTCCCCCTCTCTCTCCCTCTCTCTCTCCCTCTCCCTCTCTCCCTCTCTCTCTCTCTCTCTCTCCCTCTCCCTCTCTCCCTCCCTCTCTCCCTCTCTCCCTCTCTCTCTCTCTCTCTCCCCCTCCTTCTCTATCCCTCCCTCCTTTTCTCTCTCTATCTCTCTCCCTCCCTCTTGGCTGCTGACCTTAATAAGAGAGTAATGGCTTTAAAGGATGATGGGAACTCATAACAAGGACTTACATTTATTACACAGGGTATGATCTCTGATGAGAAGTCTGTGCGTGTGTGTGTGTATGTGTGTGTATGTGTGTGTGTGTACACTTGTGAGGACATAAGAAATACTGAAGGCTTTGTGAAGACATGTTGGCCAATCCTCACTTTGAAGAGGGCTTATTCTGAGAGTAGGTGCGTTTTGGGATTAGAATTAGGATTAGGTTGAGGGCAGAAATGTCAAGAAATTGAGTAAAACATCTCATCAAAAGCAGCCTTTTGCACTGTTGCTCTTTTGGATTGAATCGCAGCAGGGAGAGTTACAGCCAACCTGAGTGCCCAGAACCACGCAACACACTCATCCATCATAGAATTCAGGAGATTATGGTCATAATCTATCGGTATGATGCCAGATGATTGGAAAAAAATAGGGTATTGGTTGAAAATAATAATGTTGAATTATCCTTTAAGTCTAGTGGCCAGGTAGGCATTGAATATAGTGGATGGAAGGTCCTCACATTGGACACAGTACAAGTGTGTATGTCTCCTGGTGTAACATACAGTATCTGTGAGGCTGGACGTAACAGTTTTCAGAGAGGCTCAGCAGATGAAAACACAATCCAAGTAATCTCATTCAATAGTAACAGATAACTGAATCCACCGTGGCTCATATTACAGCTGTCGCATCAAAAATACATTTCCAAACTACTGTATGGGCCTTTCGTGAGTCTCACAATGGGACAAAAACAGGGCGTGCACAGCATGTGAAAATCTTCTTGTGCACTCACAGCTGCTACACCAGCGTGCACAGGTTTGCAGGAGATAATCAGAGATTTAAAGCAACCATTCATCTCATGGAGACCCACACAGAAAACAAGAACTTCCTGAAGCTTCCTGGGTACGCCCTGGCTGGCTATACTGCCGACAAACATCACGGCATAGCCACGTTCATCCACAACGACATTGACTGGTCAGCTGTAACACAGTCGGCAGAGGATGCAGAGGTGGAATGGATTACAACCAAAGTGCAAGACACTACCATCGTCAACATCTAAAAGCCGCCTCCGATTAGGTTGGTCCCAACATCCCTGCCGGATGGCCTAGCACCCGCCGTATATGCTGGTGATTTCAACAGCCATCATACAGACTGGGCATACAGCAGCTCCAACGCTGATGGTGACTTCCCGACAGAATGGGCCTCGGCTGTCGATGCAACACTCCTGTATGACCCAAAGGAGCCACGGCTGAAAACCGGTAAGGCACCAGGCGTTGACAACATCCACCCGGAATACATTAAACACCAAGGCAAGAAGGCAAGCTCGCAAAGGGCAAATACCGCCGCCTATCGTCTCCCGGATGGTATTGCACATCATTGGATTGGATTGGCTGGGACTGTGCAGAAAAAAAAACTCCGGTCCGGGGTTTCCCTTCTCGGGCAAGCAGTATCGTGTTACCACATTCACTGGGGAGGCTGGGAGCAGCGTCGATTATGTGTTTTGGACTATAATGTTGGATCAATAAACGCGATCAATATTTGGAATGGCGATCAGGAATTGGATTAATCTTTTTGCAGAACATCTGATGTGAGGTAAGGACTCTATTTTACCAGTCTTGGGTTAATCAGATGTTCCTTTCTCCGCCATCGGAGCGTGTGTGTGTGTGTGTGTGTGTGTGTATGTGTGTGTGTGTGTGTGTGTGTGTGTGTGAGGTTCGCGCCGACCAAAGTAGGGAGAAGCGATTTTTCAGACCCCGCTTCTCTTCGTACATGAGAGCACACATATACTATGGATAATCTAGCGTTTATTTGAAAACGATTCATAAATCAGCCAAAAAATTTCGTGTTTTGTGTATTCCACTAAAGCAGTGGTCCCCAAACTACGGCCCGCGGGCCGAATCCGGCCCGCCTCCACATTTGGCCTGGCCCCCTAGAGCCCCGGAGCTTTAAAAAGATGGCAGCATCCCCATTGTCTGTGCTGAATGTTTGTTAGTGTTTGATATTTTTTGTTGGTTTTTAGTACTTTTAAACATCCATTTTTTGTAGTAGTTTTCATTTGATCCTATAATTTTTTCATTCACCGATTTGTGGACTTTTTTTTAGTGTCCTGAAAGGCGCCTTATAAATAAAATGCATTATTATTATTATTATTATTATTATTATTATTATTATTATTATTATTATTATTATTATTATTATTATTATTATTATTATTATTATTATTATTATTATTATTATCATCATCCAGGAGGGAAAAGACACTTTGGATAGTAGGGACTGCATCTCTGCCTGTCCTGGCCAGGAAACACTTTGCAACTGTGATCTCCTCTGGCAGTAGTTGGATATTGTAATGTGTGGCGAGGGGTTGCAGCAATTCCACTGAGAGAAACTGGTCTGAGGCTGGATAACATGCCTGTATGCCTCTCATAAGTTGTTCTCCAACTCATGAGAACCTGCTCTCAAGCTCTTGCAGCATTCTGTCGAGGACTGGATAGAACAGTCTCTGTCTCAGCTGATCTCCTGAGCTGAGGTCTGAGCTTGTGTCACAAGATGACTCAACTATATACTCGTCCTTTTCTGCTTCCTCCTTTGGCTGGTAGTATGTTCCTCAATCCCAAGGCCATTACATATGGCCTTTGTCCTGTCATACATGTCCACTGCCATCTCTGAGGTGCGATAACCTTTGAGTGTGTCCTGCACTGTGCTTTTAAATAGTACAGAGCTAGAGCTAGGTGGTCTGTAGGTACTGTATATTTATTTCATAAATAGTGTTATTTATTTCATTAAGTGTTATTATTTATTTCCAGAATTTTTTTTTCTGTGAAGATCCCGGAAAGGGTTATTAATATTAGGCATGTGTGGCATTCTGGAAAACAATAAATGTTTACGTTTAGGCACCCCTGCGATCGTCACACTTTTTCTGTTACAAACTGACCCCGGCCCCCACCAGAGAAGGGAAAAGTTATGTGGCTCTCACAGGAAAAAGTTTGGGGACCCCTGCACTAAAGGGCTATTATCGTGTCTTTCTCTGGAATTACTAGAAATCTCCAAAACTATACTCGTATTCAAAACGGTATAAAACGGAAATGTACCGATGAAAAAACAATCCGTTTCGTACATGTTGACTGCAAGCAAGTCATTGATAAGCGACGGGTGTATTATACCCATAGCCATAATTTAAGATATAGTTTAAGCGTTCGCAAATATCCCCGTCCTCCCATTGACTTCAGTGTTGGCACGCTAGACCTAATTTGGCATATGGGCGTGGCTCTGAATGAGTTAAGATCAAGTGTCTCCACCTATTCTTCAGTGTGTCTCCTAGCTGGCCAGAGGAGAGCACTCCTCAGCCAAAGCTAATTTAACCTACATGTATAATTGTTTTACTATTAAACCTATTTTGATCATAATATCTGTCTACGATATAATTGATGAATCCGGTTTCCACCACAAGAGCAATGAAGAACTGCTGTAAACATGATTTTTAGTTGACAATGTGATAGGAAGCCATTTTCACGATGAAACTGGGATTCACTACAGCAGAATTGGTGCTGTGAATCCTAGGAGGGCCCTTGCATTGCATTCTGTGGAGTTTACATGTTGACAGCTTCCTCATTGATTTTTATCACCTTCTGTGAAGTCTCTGCGTTGTGTTTTTTTTTATCTACTTTTTCTCCTCCTTTTTCTGTGATTTTTCTCCCCATCCCAATTTACCTCTCGTGCCAATTCTCCCTCCCCTGTCCTGATCGTTGCTCTCATGTGCCCCCCACTGGCCGGTCGTAGGGAGGATAGAAGCCCATCACATGTCCCCTCCGATACATGTGGAGGCAGCCAGTCACATCTTTTCACCTGTCAGCGCGGACTCTCATTGGCGAGGTGTAACGTGTGGGAGGCTCACACTGCTCCCGCCATTTCCTGTCTTTGCTGTGCAGGCGCCCTGACCAACCTGTAGGAGTCGCTGTTTACAACGATCAGACTACCACCCATCGACTCCCCTCCCGCTGGCTCTGCCAATTGAGTCAGTATGACAGCCGGCCCAAGCCGGAGGCAACGCTGACAGCCGGATTCGATACCGATGTCTCTTGCGTTGGTGACGAGCGCAATGTCCGCTGCGCCACCCAGCCGCCTGCGTTGAGTTTGTTGATGGAAATCTTACTGGCTGTAACTAGGGATGCCCCCCGAAACCCGGTTCTAAATTAGAAAAAAAACTGAGTATTGATAAGATCCGACGTTATCGGTTCTGCTATCGGTAGGTACTCGAGAAATTATGAATATTTTTTTCAAGGAATTTAAACGTCGCAAACTAATCTTGTTTGCCGTTTTCTCTATCTCTCTGTCTCTCTCTGCACGAGTGGCGGGGCTGTGCTCTTACACACACACACATACGGGTAGTTAGTAGCCTACAACTTGAGAGTTGTTCTGAAGCACACAGACAGCTCTGCTCTCATCATAGCGGAGAGAATAAAACGTTCGAAGAAAGCATGCATAGCTCGACCTGTGTAACATTAAGTTACACTGCTATTTTAACGTCAACAAGCTAAGCACGCATAGCGCAACCTGTGTAACGTTAAGTAACTTGTGTTCCGCGGGGAAATACCGTTCATCACTGCATACAACTTGGTTTAATCCAAACGTCCATTCAGAAACGTATTATGAAATAATTCTGGGATGTCTGACTATTTCCCTATGCCTTGGTGCGAGTTCAGCAGACACCGTTGACACGCCGACTACACAAAGCGTGCGCTCTCTCACACACACACTGCTCCGGTCATGCATCCACTCAACTCATGGAAAATACAGCATCAGGCTATTGTTCTAAGAGTATTGAACCGTTTTTAACAGCTGGGTATTTGGTGGGACATTCTGATTTTTTTTTTGATATTTTTTTTTTATCCACTTTCTCCCATTTTCTATATTTTCTCCCATCCCAATTTCGTATCATCCAATTCAACCCTCCCCTGTCACGAACACTGTTTCTTGCCTCCCACAAGCCGGCTGCAATGTGGACTAAGTCATACATAGCACAAGTCCCCTCCGGTACTTGAGGTAACAGCAGTCGCATCTTTTCACCTGCGCAGCTCGATCTCTCAGTGGCGAGGAGTAACGCGTGGGAGGCTCACGCTGCCCCCGACACTTCCTGATTCTACTGCGCAGGCGCACCAACCGACCTGTAGGAGTCGCTGTCCACAACGCCCGATCCCCACCCATCAGTTTCCCACCCCCTAATACGACCAATGTGTATTAGTATGAACGACCAGCTAAACTGAAAGCAATGTGGAGCGCTGGGCTCGAACAGGCGAGCCCAGCGTCTCCGCATTCGTGGCGAGCGCCTTGCCCACTACGCCACGTAGCCGCCATAGTGGGACATTCTGATTTAAGAACTTTCTAAATAAAATAGTCTGACTGCTTGTATTACTTGATCAAAAAGTTGCCATGTGCAGTAATAGTTATATAAAAGAATAATAAAGCAATAAAGTCGATTCTGTCTTAATTAAGTGTATTTTTTTTCTTGCAAAATAATAAAAAATAACCGATAAGAGTATCGATAAAGTAGTGAACCGTTAAGCATTATCGATAATAGTAGTAGTATCGATAAAATCTGTTTCACCTCGTTGATGCACCAGGACGGAAGAAAGTACTGGAAACGTGGTCTCTTTATCAGCAGGATGTTTATTTCCATAAACATAGCATCGTACAAAAAAACATTGTACAAAATGTAAAGTCTTTGATGGAAACTAGATTAATAGATTATCCGTCGATCGCGTCGGTGGGTCTGCGGCCTGTTTGTTAGCCGAGACCCATCTGTTAGCCTAAGCTATCTCTGTCTACCGCCTCGTGGTCCCCCCCCCCCCCCCCCCCCCATAAGGGGGAAGAAGAGGCCGGTGTCGGTCCGTCTCGCTTGCTATCAAAACCCGTCTGTCTCTGTTACCGGAAGACTACCCGCTTAACGTCTTAAAGTCTCTCCCTCTCTCGCGATGCTTCTCTAACCCTCTTCGCCCCCCCCCCCCCCCCCCCCCGGCACCGCCGTCTCTCTATGAAAAGGGACGCTCTCTCTCTCTCCTACTATCATCACTAAGCGACGGCAGCCGCTCGTCACCTCTTTTTCACTCGGGATAATAAAAGTATTTCTATTATATTATATTCTCTTCACTCTTTGCTGCACAGGCCCTGCTTACAAGAGAAAATGTCTGTCTTCAGTTTAACGTTTAACACACACACACACCCAGGGCACGTTAAACTAATATCTATATGTTGTTATAACCATACGAAAACCAGTGATATCTTTCAATGCTTTTATGCATACTATTATGCACTCTGCTAATACGGAATCGGGCTGACCCCTATTAGTCGATTAGTCGACTAATCGGTTGAAAGGAGCCGTAGTCGACTGCCAACCTCTTAGTCGAATACAACATTTTGTATCATTCTTTCCAAAAGAAAAGAGGCCTAAAAGCGTGGTTAACACTAATGGCACGCATACCAGAGGCTAACTGCCTAAGAAAACAGGCACAAAGGCACTGAAAGAGGATTTCACCCATCTAATGAACACACTAGACTAGACAAATATCAAGATGTATCCATCAGTGGACCAATTGCATGGTTTTGCAGAGGACAAGAAGCCTTCAGTCGACTCCTTCAGACATTAAGCACCCCCCACAGCCCAAATGGAATGATAAAAAAATTATATATATATATATATATATATATATATATATATATATATGTGTTTTTATTTTATTTTTTTGTGACTAATAGTCGACCAACAGCAAATGTTGGCCAATCATAGTAGACTATCCAAATCCTTAGTCGGGGACAGCCCTAGAATCTACCTTGCCTATATTACAACCTAATATTCTAATATGCACTCAAGTCTGTAGCACTCCGGTTCTACATTGTTTGACGAACAATGTTACTAACCCTGCCAGAGCCTTTCCTGCTGACTTGTAAGTTGCTTTGGATAAAATCGTCAGCTAAATGACTACATGTAAATGTGCTGTGTAAATGATAAATGGCTGCATTTATATAGTGCTTTTATCCAAAGTGCTTTACAATTTGTTCCTCACATTTGACCCATTCACTCACACATTCACACCGACGGCGGAGGCTACCATGCAAGGTGCCAACCTGCTCATCGGGAGCAATTATGGGTTAAGTGTCTTGCTCAAGGAGACACGCTGCCCGGGAATCGAACCGGGAACCTCCGGATAACCAGACGACTGCTCTACCTACCAATCCACTGTCGCCCCCAGGAGTGCACCAGTGTAGGTACTGGTGCACTCCTGCCATCGCCCTTAACAAAGGTACAAGCATTACAGCTGGAATGGCTCCCCCGGATCACTGCTCCTAATGTGGAGGGATCATTTAATAAAGTATAACTAAATGTTGGAATAGGAGAAATACATTAATGGCAGGTGGGGTTGGCTAATCAAATCAGCTCCTCTCATTCGCTTTAAATACAACATGGCTTTTTGGAAAAACTTCAACCAAGGCCAAATTGTACAGATCCAGTGGGAATATGTATCATCCAGAGGGCCGTCTGTAGATAGACAAGTATTCCACAGGCTGGCTCATCTCCCAACATGTAACGTGTCCACATGTGACACTTCACAGACCGAGAAGACACAACTCTATCCTACCGTTTAGTCTTCGGTCACTCTCCCAACTTTTCCTCTCCTCCCTTGTGATCCTATAGGTAGGTTGAATAACAGAATCCCTGTTGTCATGGTAGTTTCTAGGCATAACTGTGCGTCTCCACTGATTTCGATCCACGCGGAAACTCCATTCAATTGAAGGATTCACTTCAAACTGAGATGAAATGCATGGTCTTTGCAATATCCTTTAAAGAGGCCGGTTGGAGTTTGGGCAGATGTTCCTGTCTGCCGAGACTACTGTTACGAAAACAGCTCCACTTAGTCTGAGTGGGCCGAGGAGCAGGGGCCTATTCATGCCAGAATGTGACTCAGCTGGAACTAAAATCTCTCTAAAAATAATAATGAATAAAACTTTTCTGAAAAGAAAAACAACCTTATTTTTCAGTCAATACCAATACATATTTTTCTATAGATTAACTAGGCTCTAAAGACACGAGACTAAGCTCAACGACTTAATGTACGGTTAACTTGTTTTGTTTTTTCTTTTAAAATCTGATGTTACAAACTGAAACAAGGCACATACAGAGCAGGATACAAGGCACATACAGAGCAGGATACAAGCTTAAACAAGACTCTCTATGCTCCTTATGTCCAATGGGTGATATCGGTACATTTATGCATATGTATTGGGAATGCCCCCCTGTTAAGATATTCTGGGAAGAAGTAACCATGCAATTATCAGAATTTTTATTTCTGACCATACCTGTACTGCCTTCTGTATTGTTGTTGAATGATGTTTCTCAGTTAGCAGCCTCTATACAGCTAAAGAGACTAATTTTGTCCGGTCTTACGGCTGCTAAAAAGCCGATAGCATCACGCTGGATTCAACCGGATAAAATGTGCCGGAAGGTATGGGTTCTTACCTATCTCGATGTGATTTATCTAGAGATATCTACCGCAATAATTTTAGGTGTCAATGAAGCCAGCATTGCAATCTGGTTAGAGGTGGTGGAGAGAATAAAGGTTAGCATATGAATTGTAATCCTTGGTTAGAAACGAAATAATGAATGGATTATCCAAGGGGGGTCCTGAGGGGGGGGGAAGAAGAACAAGCAAGAGAGTATGTATTGTATTGTAAGTATTATGTATATATCTTGTAACCTACATTTATATTGATTCAAATACTGGACTGTATAGTCCTGTGATTTATTGTGGATATTTACTGTTAATGTTTGTGTGTCTAGTTTTATGTCATGTTTATATATATATATATATATATATATATATATATAAAAAAAAATAAGAAAATCTGAAAAGAAAAACAACCTTATTTTTCAGTCAATACCAATACATATTTTTCTATAGATTAACTAGGCTCTAAAGACACGAGACTAAGCTCAACAACTTAATGTACGGTTAACTTGTTTTGTTTTTTCTTTTAAAATCTGATGTTACAAACTGAAACAAGGCACATACAGAGCAGGATACACTACAATATACACTACACAACTAAGATACCCATGTATGTGGAACGCCCTACCCAAAGCTGTAAAGGAATGTGAATCACTACCCACTTTCAAAACCACTCTCAAAGACCACCTACGGGAGACTGCAATTCGAAACTTGCCCCTGTAAATGTCCTAACCCAACCCCCTCCAATGTACAGTAAATTACCAAGTATGGTTGTCAATATTCCAATGTACAGTTTTGCTTGTACAGTTGTACAGTGTCCCCCCCCCCACCCCTCCTACCCACCCCCCCCCCCCCACCCAACCACCTCCAATGTACAGTCCCCCCCCACCCCCACACCACCTACCCAACCTCCTCCAATGTACAGTTTCTACGTCAAATGTATATACTCTCTTTTCTGGACTATTTTTGTATCACAAACAGTACTGTATTCACAAATCAGGTATGTCATAAATGTAGCAGTACTGTCTATCTGTATGTCATGTATGTCATATATGTTATGATGAATTGAAAATGGGGGACCCTGATGTAAACAAGACTAAAGTCTTTCTCTGGTCTGCATCCCCTTAACAATTGTATGTATTGAGGCTGTACTGTACTGTACCCATTCTGCAATCTGTTAATAAAGTTTTCAATCAATCAATCAATCAATGAACATGTCGAAATACTTCCCAAAGGTCAGTGAATTCCACGACAACACCAGAGGGAGTTCCACAAATCATGTTCAACCCAGATTCGGCTCAAACAAGGGACTAAACACATTTCGCAATTATGCCACAACAATGTGGAACGCCCTACCCACAGCCGTAAAATAATGTGAATCCCTACCCTCCTTCAAAACCGCTCTCAAAGAGCACCTACGGGAGGCTGTAATTAGAAACTGGCCCCGGTAAATGTCCAAACCTCCCCCCCATCCACCCACCCAATCCCCTCCAATGTACAGTTTCTTCCCCCTCAAATGTATATATTTTCTTTTATGATCGCCGTCTCTTAAACAGTACTGTATATTTGTATATCTTGTATGTCATGAATGTCATGATGAATTGAAAATGGGGGACCCTGATGTAAACCAGATGAGTCTTTCTCTGGTCTGCATCCCGTAACAATTGTGTGTATTGAGCCGTACTGTATTGTACCCATTCTGCAATCTGTTAATAAAGTTTTCAATCAATCAAGGACAGACTGTAGGACAAACATGACATCACAGCTATCTACACAGATTTTCAAAATTACATTCCAAATGTTAAAAAGGTACTAATACAAATCCATGGCAGTAGTAAGTTTGTAAGGATTGTAGTGAGAGTGTTGTGCCACTGCTCATTATTCACGGTGTGTGTGTGTGTGTTCTTGATCCACGTTTCTCAACTTTATTGCCTTACAGCCCGTTAAAAGAGGTGAACCAAACAACGACTCATTTTCACTTTTCAGGCTCTTTCACATGATAAACTACCCAGAGAAACCTAGATGCTGGAAATATCCATTATATCACAAGAAACATTTATCACAAAGACAACAAACTGGGTGTATTTATTATATATTTGAAGGTTATGTTACAAAAACGCCCGCTCCCCGCTCCTCCTCCCCCATTCCGTACGCTAAATCAGTGACTTTGTGCCATGCTAATATCATCTTGCTAACACAGTAGTCATCTGTCCAGTTGAGCGATTATGCTAGCATACAGAGTATACCAATGTACATCCCTGGGCAGAATTGCCACCTACAGTATCAGCTTAAAGGGGAATACCAGCTATTTTAAGAATTCGCATTATGTTCTTCCTGTGCCTCAGGACAGCTCAGTCATTATTTGTGAACACGCACCACTCCCTCCTAAAGGTAGACATCAGAGAGAGAATCCTCCAATCGGTGATGTCACTGGGATGTAAAACCTGGGGCTTCTCCATAAACAATGAAAGGGGCCCTGACTTTATGAGGCCATAAAATGTTTGCGTGAGCCCTTATGCCAAGAAATTGGATTTTAATTTGGGTTCTGACCTTCTAACAATGATATAATATAAACCTCCTTTGGGTGTGAGAGCTCACACAAACATTTTATGGCCTCATAAAGTCAGCGTCATTATTAGAACACCAGATACCTGTTATGTCACCGATTGGAGGGTTCTTTAATTTCATTGCAAACCTTTATTTCCTCTCTAGGACAATACGAGGTTGCCCTCATCTGCAATTGCGTTGAGAGATTACAAGGCACTCAAGATAAATGATCAAAACAGATGAATATTAAAAAGGTAAGAAAAAGTTATAATTCTCTGAAGTCTAGAGTAGTGCGCGCACAGGAAGAACTTCATGTGAATTACTAAGAGGCATTTGTTACTAAGAGAGGTTTGTTGCATTGCAAAGCAACAAACACCAAACGCATGGATGTTAATATTCTAGAGAGCAAACGACAACGCCGCTCTGATATTTCCAGGACACAATTTTTTTTAAACGACAACTGTCGAAGGAAGGACGCACATCTAGTGCACAGTGTAGCACAAGGCATGCTGGGAAACAAACGTAACGGAGTTCAGGAGTCGAGCTGCTCATGTTCCTCCACGCTCCTTCTCTGGTGGTGAAGGGCATGGTTTAGCCTGACCGTACAACCTCCCGGTGTCACCTTGCTTTAATTACCATTTACCTGCTGTATAGCCGGGGTCACAGTAAACTCAGCTCCTCGTCCCAAAGCCGTCTGGATTCAAACAAACACTGTTCTTATGTAACAAATGGTAGCAATGGGAGAGGCCAGGGCAGAAAGACTATATAACAGCACAGCACTAAGGAGATGACAACGCAATCTAAACCGGTTGTCTTACGTACATGTAATGACACTGTCTTATCTAACGGGTGTACCATGTACTGCCACCTCTACTGTATCTCTCCATCTCTTTCTCTCTCTTTTAGAATAAAAGGATTAAACTTGGTTTGGTCTCTATTCGCCGCTGAATTTGATAACATTTCATTTTGTGGATGTAGCAACAGTCAGATATTGAATTTACAGCAAGCAAACACAAAACACACCCGGGCCACACACGCTATGAGACACACGCGTGTACAAATACATACTGTGCATAACATCAAGGGTATTGTCTCTGCCATACACACACACACACACAAGTGAGAGCCAGAGAATGTCAGTCACGGTGGCATCACTTCCCCTTGAGTGGTAGTAGGCTAGCAGCTATCGCCATGGCGACCAGGTTGATGTGTTCACTTCCTGCTCACCTACAGTCAACCCTGTGCTCTGCCCTGACTGCCTCAGGGTTGCCAAGGTGATGGGCTCACACACACACACACACACACACACACACACACACACACACACACACACACACACACACACACGCACAATGGAACTGCAATATTATGTGTATAATACTCCACTGTGGACTCCTGCCCCCAACCTCCATCGTAATGATTCCACTAGCTACACATCTCAGCAGGGTAAAACATCCATGGTATCAATGTCAACACATCGATCGATGTGATTTCCAAGTCCATATCTGAACCTGTGTAGGTTTACTATGAGGGGCCATTTATGTAAATGAGTGCAACAAAAATATAATTTCTTCTGATTCTGGACAGTGCACATATAAAGTATGTTGTTTATTTGGAGAACAGCAATAGCACACTGGAGCTTGGTACTGTATACGATATACTATCAACAATGCAGGGACACGCTCGCTGGCACACATGCACAAGGCCACAGGCAAGTACTGGATCCTCATATTGTGATGAAATAGTGGTAGCCTACAGTATAAAGTGTGACCATTGGTGATATATTGCTTCTTTCATTACTTTTTACAGTTTTACTGCAAAGCTTTTATCAAGAAATGTATGAAACTTATTGAGGCATTAAAGCCCCTACATGTAGAATTCATCATAGTTGTATAACTACTGTAAACAAATGAGACTGTTGCCGAAAACTATTCATTCATTCAAAGATGACTTGGTTGTACTGGGTTCTTTCTGGTGTTTCTATGGTAGCATAATATCTCTTGGTCTTTGACTAGTGTTTCCACCCCGCATCCATGTTATCTGAAGGGTGAGGATTTGGTCATAACTCCGTACACTTCTTTATTGTGCCATAAAAAACAATGTTAAAGATCAAAATACTCCCACCCACCCAAGGCCAGAGGACTCATTATACCCAAGCATCCGTATTATGTCTTTCTATTCAGCCTCCTCACCCCAAGTCCCTTGCCTGGCCCACATTGAAGCGTTCCTCAAAGACACCATCAACTATCAGAGTTTAAGTCATCTGGTCTGTTAAGCCGTATCATCTCCTTAATGTAATAATAATATAATATAATAATGCAGGACCTGCTCAGAGGCCTTTAATTGGCATTGGCAATTATCCTCAACACACACACACACACCGGAACACACACGCATGCATTGTCTGTAGGATCGCTGATGCGATTCGTCTCTGCGATTAACCCATCCCGTCGTCCTTCCCCCCCAAGGGCAGCCGGGAGCAGACAGGCGTCAACGTGAGCTGCGCCAGGGGACCAATCCAAGTGCTCCTGTCCGTCTTCGTCAAGGACGCCACAGCGTTAGCGATCTGTTGTTGTGCATGTTTTTCCATTGGGTTTATCTTATCGGGGGGAAACCCTTGCGAGCACGGGGAGAACATGCAAACTCCACACAGAAAGGCCTGGGAGATTCCCCACCTGGGTACCTGGCATCATGGAAACCTGGTCCCCAAGCGGGAATCGAACCCTGGACCTTCTTGCTGTGAGGCAACAGTGTTAACCACTACACCACCGTGCCGCTACATGTGCGTCTCATCATAGTGATTTGCTCACTGAGAGTCCAGGACGTAGTAGAGAAGAACTGGTAGTGACGGTTTTTAATGCACAGTAACAAACACAATACGTTGCTTGTCTATGAGAGTACTGTACATACTGGGGCGACAGTGGTTTGAGAGGTAGAGGAGGTTCCCGGTTCGATTCCCGCTCCTCCCGGGCAGCGTGCCGATGTGTCCTTGAGCAAGACACTTAACCCCTAATTGCTCCCGATGAGCAGGTTGGCACTTTGCATGGTTGCCTCCGCCGTCGGTGTGTGAATGTGTGAGTGAATGGGTAAAATGTGAGTAACAAATTGTAAAGCGCTTTGGATAAAAGCACTATATATAAAAGCAGCCATTTACCAATGTACATACATGGAAATACATGCATTTGCCATCTCCCCCAGAGTCAGAAAAGAAGATTGATATCGGTGTCATCTCTGTGTCCAGTAGCCCCAGAGAGAGGTCCAGCTAGCTTATCACAAGGACTGGAAGCAGTAGGGATCAGCTAGCCTAGCTTATCACAAGGACTGGAAGCAGTATGATCAGCTAGCCTAGCTTAGCACAAGGACTGGAAGCGGTAGGGAGCAGCTAGTCTAGCTTAGCACAATGACTGGAAGCGGTAAAGTGAGGAAATACAACTTCCAACAACTCCAAATCTGAGGCACAGAGATTAAATTGATATCAATCTTCTCTAGTTGTCCGACTCTGGGGACAAATATGTATTTCCCCAAATGTTGGAGTGTTCCTTTAAGCGCCATGTGGGGGATGTTCCATTGTATAATTACAATGTTCTTACTCTACTACAGATATTGGCAAACATTGCAAAAGGAAATAAACAGGGGCCCATTTAGATTGTTTATGTTGTCAAGTTAGAAAAAGTACCTACAAATTTGGTTGTTGGTATCGTTTGTCAGAATGTCTGTTCCCTGGATGCTGACATGTTGAATCAAGCGCGACTCTTGAGCGATTTGAACACTCATATCAAATGTCAGCGTTCAGAGAGCAGACTCTCTGTTGAAATGGTGACAAATTGGGGCCGTTCTGGGTGAGTGTGTGACAGACAAGTGGCCCGGAATTCATGTTTAGGTACTCCAGAATGCGTCTTAGTGAGTAAATTATATGAGCTCATATTACTGGCTGTGTTATGTAGCCAGTGTTGCAGCCAGGGACCTGCAAGAACACTGCAGAAGGAGGAGGCTGCTAAGCCAAGACGTCAGCCTGGTTACGACCCCCAATAAAAAGATCCTCTGCGGTACAGAGCGCTCCTGTCTCTACCATCTTTGGATAGTCAGTAGAGAGGCCTTCACTATGTCAATTAATCAAATATTTTGTGCATCTCTGTGAGCCAAAAACAAACACTTTCAAGACAACTAGAGGAATGTCAAACTTTTTTGCATGGGATAGGCAAATTCTTTTAGACCCATGTTGGTATTATTTGATAAAATTCTCTTCACGTCCCAACAGCTACCTAATAAATCAAATGCTCTGGGAAATAAATCTAGTCTCTGTGACTGTCCCAAGCCCTGTAATCAAGACACTC
Organism: Notolepis coatsorum; assembly: GCF_963971535.1. Classification (NCBI taxonomy): domain Eukaryota; kingdom Metazoa; phylum Chordata; class Actinopteri; order Aulopiformes; family Paralepididae; genus Notolepis; species Notolepis coatsorum. The sequence continues at coordinate 104,049 of NW_028169331.1, read as the reverse complement.
CAGGATATCAGGGTGGCCTGAATCTCAACAACCAATCAGACCTGGCCTGACACGTGTTGTTCCCTGGGTGGAAAAACACTGCCACTGTTAAGAATACATGAGATCTGGGAGTCTGCATAGCACACAGCGACAGGCTTGATAATGTGATCCATTTCAGCTGGAGATGCAAGTTCACTCTTGCTCATGTCTCCGAAATCGCCCATCCCACCTTTAACCAAATGGTCTCGTCCCGACACCTCACTCACACAGATGAGGTTTTATAGTTGTTCCCTGGGTCTTTGCAGAAATGCCTCCCGGTTGTGTTTACGAGGCTCCAGGGGCGAGCTGACATGCACCACCAGCATGGGGGATATGAGCAGGTGGACAGAGGTCGTGTCCCACTCAACCCCTGAGGAGCAGTAAGTATCTAGCACAGAGAGAAGGTCCAGGCCCCTCTCTGACCTTCTGAGTTCAATCATTTGATGAGGAATTTAAACATCTCATGTTCTGTGTATTACCTGCAGGCGAATACATGTACACTTTCTGAAAATAGATCCAAGGTGAACGGAGAGATAAAATTGGGGTAGACTGCATGGTTCACAGCTGTCAAATAAATTAGGATAAGGATACAAAAAAAATCTTATCGTCAATGTAGCCTATGAAAAGACCAAAACCTACAATGCATTTCTGATCCATCCAGGCAACACCAGATTATATCTCACATCCAGAAGTCATAGTCATTGCTGTCCAAAAAAGTCACAGAAGCATACCGTGTTTCAGTTAGTATAATTCATCATTTCGATGAACACAAGCATCATACTATTTGCCATAACTACTTAATTAAGTGACAGCGATTTGAGTAGCAGTTCGAGAGGTTGTTCCGGTTCAGGCAGACTCGAAGTGATCGCTGTCACTTCATAAAGTAGTTCTGGGAATGTCATAAATTGAGCCGTTCTGTCTTTGTTTGGATCTGGAAGCGTCAAATTGGGAGCATACTGTATGCAACATATCCGTCGTGGTACGACATATTTCATTAAGTTATAAGTGTTGTAATGAGAGTATGTAGCACTACAGTTTAAGTGAATCATCAATAAGTCACAATTATAATAATTAAAATGTACTCATGCGAGTGTGTCACAACACTATATGCCAATTCAATCTCTGAATGTGTTTTGGAAAAATTTGCCTAGATTCAGGAGCTGTGGAGTGCACTCTGCTTCAGACTCTGCTTCAGAGTAAATACATGAGTTCATAATGGAGGGTTTGAGTCCAGTTTCTTTGGTTTTGCAAATAATTAAATTAACACGGCAACGTTATGGGAAACACACTCCAGAGTCAGACAAGAAGATAGATACCAATGTCCCCTCTGTGCATTCAGTAGAAAACTATCCGGCTGTAAAATAGCCTAGCTTAGCACAAATTAATGCAAGCGGAAGCGGACCAGCGAGGCTAGCTGTTGTCCAAAAACACCTCTACTGGTGGTTTAAGCTATAGACTAGTGGTCTGTATCCGCTCTCCTGGAGGTGATCTCATCTCCTTCAGCTCCAATCTGGAACACGCCCCAATCTACCTTTTTGCAAACGGTGCGCCGACTGCCATGCCCATTGCTTTGCAGGCAATTGACAGCCAATCAGGTGAGAAACGATTAAAAAAAGAAGCATGGTATCAGCCAGAGTGGACAGCGCAAGACGTCCTCTCAATGCCCACTTGCCTTCATTAGAAAACGGTTGTTAAAATCAGCTGTTGATCCGTCAAGTCAGCATGAGATTCTGACGGGCTCTGATGAGATCCTCAGCAAGCTGGAGAAAAGCTAGTTCAGGCGTTTCATGCACGCGTTGCCCAGAGCATTGCCTCCATTGATGGAGAAAGTGGTTAAGCATCCATGAAAGGACATTGCGCCAGTAGAAACCTGTGCTTGGCATAACCATATTTCTGCATGAATCAACTGGATTAATAGAGAAGACACCGCTGGTGTCTCAATTCACATTCCTGCCTGAGCCGGGATGGTTTAAGGTGTTAACACAGTGATCCACCTTATAAAGGCACATTGAAAATATTATCAAATAGATGCATCAGCCAGCCATGTCACATAAAATACACACGTTTGACTGGAGGAGGAAAGGGGATGTAGGAAGACGTTTACATTAACCTGAGCTCAAACACTGACAAGGATTTTCCATGACTGGAAATATAGTCTCTGAATTACCAGGTTCTCCAGGACGAGTCCATATCTTAACAAGATATTAGCTATGTAGTTTAATTATGAATGACCAGAGAGCGAGCGAGCGAGCGAGCGAGAGAGAGAGAGAGAGAGAGAGAGAGAGAGAGAGAGAGAGAGAGAGAGAGAGAGAGAGAGAGAGAGAGAGAGAGAGAGAGAGAGAGAGAGAGAGAGAGAGAGAGAGAGAGAGAGAGAGAGAGAGAGAGGGAGAGAGAGAGAGAGAGAGAGAGAGAGAGAGAGAGAGATTAACTCATTCAGCGCCGGGGGTCGCTGTCTACCTTCTGGCTAGAACGGCATCGATTTAATCAATGGCGAGAATGTGAAATTTGCGAGTGCTTAAAATATATCTTATATTATAGCTATGGGTCTAATAACACTGTTGATTGTCAGTGAGTTGCTTCTGGTCAACATGCAAAGAACAGATTGTTTTTTCATCCATAAATTTCCGTTTTATACTGTTTTGAATATGAGCATACTGTAGTTTTGGTGATTCTTAGTAATCCCAGGAAAAGACGCGATAATAGCGTTTTAGTGGAATCCACTTATCACGTTGTCATTTTTCGCCTGATTATCGAATCTTCCTGAAATCAACGCTAGATTATCGTTATTATCCTTCCTCATGCAAGAATGAAATGGGCCCTGGAGCACGGCGCTCCCCCCCCCGCAGCCAACGGTAAACAGCCACACACAGTCCACACACACAGCTTCGATCGCGGGAGAAAGAAATATTAGATCAACGCAAGATTTGATAGTGTTCTTACCTTGTCTCTGATGTAATGCAAAAAAAAGAATCCAATTATCTGATCGCCATTCCAAATACTGCTCGTGGAGGTCCGTCCCACGTTGTCCGGCATTGCATATGAAGGGGGGGGGGGGGGGGGCAGCCTCGCAGGTGTATCGTTGTAAACGCTCGTCCTGCCGGAGTATTTAAACCCCACCCGCACGGCTCAGATCAGCCCAGAAAATAAACTACATCATTTCGAATGGAGTGCAATACCGGCTGGAAGGCGTAGGCGGCGGTATTTGTCGTTTTGCGAGCTCAGACCCATTCCCAATGATAACATCAGGCTGGATGGATGAAAAATGAATGGATATAGCTAATAAAAGAAATAACGATTAAAACCCGAGATTTCTCGGGTTTGGCGCCCAGATAACCCGAGATATCTCGGGTCTGGCCCCGAATGTGTTAAGAATAGAAAGGAAAAGATGAATATAAATAAAGTGAAAGAAGCATGGAAGAACTAAGAGGTGGCCTGACTGACAGGTGGACACAGCGAGAGCGAGAGGAGGAAGAGAGTGAGGGAGAGATGAAGGATAGTGAGGTCACAGGTAAGAGGTGCGGTGACGCAATATCCAGGACATTTCTATTTAATTTGTCAGGTAGTGGGGAGAATGGTGCTGTGCGTGTGCGTGTGTATGTATGTGCGTGTGTATGTATGTGTGTGTATGTGTATGTGTCAGATTCAGAGGACAGTCCATCTCCTATAGGGCCTCTAGGGGCCCTCAGGGGCCCCATTGCTATTCCCACTCCAATTACAGCACCGCCGCCACTGTGTCCTGCTCTCTCTCTCTGACACAGAGTTCTACAGAGGACTCACTGAGTAAAAGGAGTGGACACACAGACGCACACAAACACCTGCATTAATAAACACATGATGTCACGCTGAGTGATGTCGGCTTACCTAATTGCACACGACTATAAATAGCTTTTCACTACAAATTGTGCTAAATTAGTCTGTGTGTGTGTGTGTGTGTGTGTGTGTGTGTGTGTGTGTGTGTGTGTGTGTGTGTGTGTGTGCTGAAAGGGTAGGACTAATGACAACACACACAGGAAACCATACTCTCCACACAGCTGTAATTCTTCCCCTCTCTCTGCTGGCGACAATGGGAGGTGGATTAAGGCTTCAATACTGTAGTATCACAGGGCCAGATCAGAACACTATTAGAAGGCTAACCTCGTCCCTAGATGTTTGAATGCTATGTGCACACACTGCTACGCCAAGCAGTTACCTAGTGGGCTGGGAGGGATTCAAAGCGGACTACAATTAGAAGGTCTTTATTTGCCACATGCATTTTTGCATTTAACCTACCCTTTAATTTATTTAACCCTCAACATTTAACCTAACTAGTAGGAACAGTGGGTGGCATGCCAGCATGGCCAGGTGCCCGGGGACCAACTCCAGTTTTTGCTCGAGGATACCGGCAGCAGTATGTACCTAGCATTGACATCTTTTATGGTGTGGGAGGGAACTGGATTACTGCCAACACGAGGAGAACATGCAAACTCTTAATCTGTTAATCTAGGTCCATATTAAATGGACAGCAAGGTGTAGGTGGGAAGAACTCTTGAGAATTTCATTCAATAATATCAATTGAAATATTACAATTGAATAAGCACATGGGTATTCCACTCTATATTTAATAAGTACATGGGTATTTCACTCTCTCTATATATATATATTTTTTAATTATGTTTTTGGTAGATTTTTATTGGCTTTAGTGGCTTTATTTTTTTAAGTCCAGCAAAGAGGAAGAACGGGATGAGATATGGGGGAAGACATGCGGCAAAGGTCGCCAGGTCCGGGAGTCGAACCCGGGACGGCCGCGTTGCACTACAGTGCGTTACGTGGTGCGCCACCCTGGCGCCCTCACTCTCTATATTTAATAAGCACATGGGTATTTCCCTCCCTATATTCAATAAACACAAATGCTAAATTAAATACAAAATATGATATCTTTTAAAGCGACAATGTGTATAGATGAATTGGGTTCTGCAGCATGTAGAGAACAAATTGTGACCACCGGTGCTTCAACACACCACTCACTTTCGCTGCTATAAAGTCAAAAAGCCTGCTGTGACCGTCTGGGTCAGCCTCATCACCACACGAGATGTATGCCTAAAACGCAGGAGAAGTCATCGTTTCTTAGTGTACAGAAACAAATATGCAACTACCTGCAGAAAATCTGCATGAAAAACAGAAAGCACAGGGAGGCAACCGAGCAAAGAAGCTAATTTGAAATGAAAACGATGAGACCATATCGCTCGTGGCCAGCGGGTGCCACAACTACAAGTAATCACTTTAAAATACAAAACATTTTTAAAGCTACGTTTTTAGTTTAGGTAACATTGTCAGATTTATCAAATAACTCATTTTAAACGTAAGACTTTTTGGGTTATTTTACCTGTAATTACGATAGTATGGTCTGCCTAATTGTTTTGCTCATTTTGGTTCTTTATTTCTTTATTTTTACAGCAACGTTACAATGTTACAATGCCTCCTATTAGCTCATTGTGTCAGTCTGGTCGTGTGTGAGTTCATCATCATCATCATCTTCATTTTATGTCCCTATTTTCCCACTACAGTGGGGTTGGACGGGCGATGACTCCACGCCACTGGGCACGGTTTTGTGCCATGTCTTCATGTATCTCCAGATCCCTCATATCATGCTCCACACATCCCCTCCACGTCTGCTTCGGTCTCCCGCTTGGCCTCCTCCCATCCACAATCATCTCCTCCACCCCTCTCAATATCCCCCCATCTCCAATCTTCTCACATGTCCAAACCACCTGAGAAGTCCATATCTCACCTTGAAATCAATTTCCCTGACACCACAGATCTCATCCACCTCGGCACTGGTCCTCCCATCCTGCCATCTGACTCCCGCCACATACCTCAACATCTTCCGATCACAGCTTCTCAACACCACCATCACCCTTTTTGTCATTGCCCATGTTTAAGAACCATACAAGATAACTGATCTCACACATGCTTCATATATCCCTCCTCTGATCTTTACATCTATGTTTCGATTCAACAGTAGCCTACTAATTTCCAGCCAATTCCTCCACGCCGCCACCACTCTCGCCCTCACCGCCCTTTCCACTCCCGCCTTACAGTCCATCACATCTCCCAGATAGCGAAACTGCTTCACCTCCTCCAGCACCTCCCCTCCCACCACTAGACCACCATCTCCAACCACCTCCTCCTCTTCTCTCTTACATGTGGGGCATCTAAAATCCCTCACTCCTCAGATTTTCCAAACCTGAACATCTTTGGTGACACCATTTGTTACATTCTATACACACCAGAGTTTACTCCCACTCCTCTTCCACAGACTCCACATGGGTATCTTCCTGACTGAATCCTTTCTCCTTCACTCCCTGTTATCATTACCTTCGTCTCGTCTATATTTATCTCCATTCCCCTCTTCTTCATTCCATCCCCCCACTCAAACATTTTCCTCACTTCCTCCTCTGAATCTGTGGAGAGCACTAGATCATCAGCATAAAGCAGCTCCCACGGTCCTTCTCGTGAATCCCTTGTTGCTTGAGCAGTGGGCTAAGAGCCGAACCATGGTGCACCCCCACTCCAATGTCAAAGTCCTCCGATGTTTCAGCTACCGTCTTAACTCTCGAAGTGGCTCCCACATACAATGACATTACAGCCCTCACAAGTCTCTCTGGTATCTTATGTCTCCTAAGCGCCCATTCTATAGCACTCCTTGGTATTTAGTCAAATGCCTTTTCCAGATCTACAAAAACGTGATATAATAAATTTTTCTTCTCTCTATACTTTTCCTGCATCTGCCTCAATACAAAAATTGCATCGGTCGTTGATCTTCCTGGGCAGAATCCACACTGTATCCTGTCCACACTTATCAGTCTCCTCAGCCTTTCCTCCAATACCCTCTCAAAAACCTTCATTCCATGTTCCTTCATTCCAGCAGTCTAACTCCTCTGTACTTTCCGCACTCAAGTGCATCTCCTTTCCCTTTATAAATTGTTATTGTCGTGCTCGCTTTCCATTCCTCTGGGATCTCTCCTTTGTCCAAGATGTTTCCAAACACTCTCACCATCTCTTCTGTGATACCCGCTGCCTTCATCATGTTGCTCGTTACTCCTGTTGGACCTATATACCAGGCTATATATTTTGCACTATTTTAGTGTTAGTCGACTCCAGGTTTACAACAGGTTCCTAAAATATCTTATTAGATACAAACAAGGACACAAAGTGTCATAGATGGGAAGCATGAGGGAAGACTCTCAAAGTCAAAGCTGCCATGCCTGTGAAGCGTCACTAGGGGCAGAGTGGCAAGAGTGAGGGAGTGAGTGTGTGTAACATTGCTGGTCTATGAGGTACTTTGCATAAAAAGATTAATACAAATAAAACGTGTAATAGTTGTATTCAAATGCTATAGAATCATTTTGCAGGCAACAATTGTAAATGGTCTATTAATTCTATTATGTGTCCTCCCTTCCTCGTCCCATTTGCATCAAGCAGAGATGGGCTGAGTTCCAGTACATATATTACACTCATTCTTTCTCATTGAGGTTAAAGAGATGGACTTAGTAGTGACAGTTGAAATGGATTTAGGAAAACACAAGTTTATAAAACTGAGATGGGAAAATATACAGTAGAGTCAAAGATCAAAAGTTCCAATAATCTAAAACAGCTCGGCTCAGTTTCAACACTTTCTCACTTCCCCAGTGTCAACCCTCAAATGAAAAGGGCACAAAACCACCATCCAATGGAGGTCGAAAGCCCGGCTGGGTTCCATTTCTACGGGGTTTTAAACGTCTTTCACTGCAAAAGACACCCCTGCATGAAAAATGTATACACCTTTATACAGATTTGTAATGCAGTATAGTGTGAGAGCTCATTAAACCTGCATGGTGACTTTAATACGTACAGTACACGACTTCTCCATTGACAGGCACGGCAAGCATTTGTATCCTACCAGTGCCACGTTGCCCATTACACTTCTCCATCACACAAGCGAGTCGGGAAGGTAGGCTGAGTAAAACATCATAAGATGAACTGAGGCTCGCCAGGCTCATGAAATTCAGATCAAACTGTCAAACTAGGCGTTGCAGATCAAATCAAGATACAGCAATTGCACGTCCTATTTCTCGCCTAAAATGTTGTCAGAAAGGTAATTTAGTGAACTGTTTAGAGAACGTTTTCCCACTACTGCAGCTTGCCTGGCTCACATAATTCAGATCAAACTGTCAAACTAGGCATTGCAGATTAAAAAAGTATTACGATCCAGCAATTGCACATCCTATTTCTCACCTAAAATGTTGTCAGAATCATATATGTTTGTGCATTTACAAATTGTGCCAACAACATGTTGCCCACTTTGTGTAACGTTCATAGACTATTGATACAGAAGAAGTATGCCGTTCCATGAGTGGAGTGATTGCTGACAGAGTGGAGGTAATGTAATTATTACAAATGGTAACTGAGGGCAGGATACACAAAGGGTTTGTACGGCTTTTTCAGACGCAAAGCCGGTGCATATCGCTCTGAAACTCCACAGATATCCACAGAGGATGCACAATGGGTGAAATGAGGTGGGAACTGCGTTCCATCAGCATTGCGTCCGGTGCAATTGCCGCGTATTTAAATGAGGTAATATGGGCGGAACATGTCCCCTTTCTATGCAAACGAGCCTTGTCCAAAAATGCTCCCAATCCACAAAGCCCGGCGCTAATTGCACTGAGCAGTTAACGCTACGCACCTACCGTCTTCACAGACATGGTGGTAACTAAGCGCAAAGCCCTAAACGCTATGGGGCATCATGCCAGCGTCACAGGTGATCATGGCAGCAGTAATTGTTGCCAGACGCAGGCATCGTAATGCTATATGAATATGTTTATTATTATTATCATTATTGGATACAGTTTGAGTTTGGGTACCAAGAGCTTCTTCAAATAACGTTATCTTATCCATCATTATTCCAAGATAAACTTCATGAACTGTCAGACAGACACCAAATAATTTTTTATCAGAGTGCTACTGATGCTTTACAAATTCCTTATAAATGCTGTCTTAATAAGCATCTCTGCAATGGAGTTTATATCAAAATAACAATATCAACCCCCCTGAACAAATAGTTGGTGATTGCTTCAAGTCGATTCTACATACGGACTGTTTCTATCATCGGAATTAAATAATTATAATGATAATAAATACGACAATTACGTTTTGCATTTATAGTCAGGACTCAATGAGCAATCTGAGCATTACCGCTCGTATGTACAGTACTTCATTAAGCCATCTGGCTCACAGTTAACCCAATCGCACGATATAGTGAAATAGACGATTTGCGACTCCAGATGATAATAATAATAATAAATGAAGACTTGATTCACATCAATTTGTGTGAATGAGTGAGTGTTATAGTCATGGCCAGATTAAGACTTCAGAGGCCCCTGGGCCAGATTCTTGTGGAGGCCCCCCCACACACACATACACGTGCATGCACGCACAGTGGCGTTTTTATATGTCACTTTAAAAAATATATAGAATATTTAGAAGTGGTGGGCTCTGAGGGCCAAGCTAAAAGGACTTTGATCACCCCTGCCCACTTTGACAACCTAGGATGGCTTAGAGTAGACGACGGAGTACAGCAACTTGCAATGGGCCTGGTCTACAAGATACACTACACGACCAAGGTACCCATGTACATGTCAAAATACTTCCCAAAGGTCAGTGAATACCACGATCACAACACCAGAGGGAGCTCCACAAATCATGTTAAACCCAGATTCGGCTCAAACAAGGGACTAAACACGTTTTGCAATTATGCCACATCAATGTGGAACGCCCTACCCAAAGCTGTAAAGGAATGTGAATCACTACCCACTTTCAAAAACACTCTCAAAGAACACCTACGGGAGACTGCAATTCGAAACTGGCCCCTGTAAATGTCCTTACACAACCCCCTCCAATGTACAGTAAATGACCAAGTATGGTTGTCAATATTCCAATGTACAGTTTTGCTTGTACAGTTGTACAGTGTCACCCACCCACCCAGCCCTCCCACCCACCGAACCACCTCCAATGTACAGTCCCCCCCACCCCCCCAACCCCACCCCACCTACCCAACCTCCTCCAATGTACAAACAGTACTGTATTTGCAAATCTGGTATGTCATAAATGTATAGATGTAGCAGTACTGTCTATCTGTCATGTATGTCATATATGTTATGATGAATTGAAAATGGGGGACCCTGATGTAAACAAGACGAAAGTCTTTCTCTGGTCTGCATCCCCTTAACAATTATTGAGCTGTACTGTACTGTACCCATTCTGTTAATAAAGTTTTCAATCAATCAATCAAGAAGAGAAAAGAAACGCATCATGTTTAGATGGGGGGATGGCGCCATCCTCGGGAAGAAAAAAATGCACACACTTTGGAGACAAGAATATAATATTAGAATAGTAAGCTTACTTTTACGTGAATGTCAATTTAAATTATAATTAGGGAAGGGAGGGGGTTGAAATGTGTTTTTGTCCTGTGTTACTGTCTGTGAATGAATGAATTAATGAAAATTGTATTTAACAGATTGCAGAATGGGTACAAATAATACAGTACGGCTCAATACACACAATTGTTAAGGGGATGCAGACCAGAGAAAGACGTTTGTCTTGTTTACATCAGGGTCCCCCATTTTCAATTCATAGTGACATGTATGACATGCACAACATATATGACATCATGACATTTATGGCATAGGGACATACATGACATACAGGTATATAGTACTGTTACATTTGTGACATATATGATATGCAAATATACAGTACTGTTACCCATAGATCCTGACAGAGAGTATATACATATGATGGGGAGGGGACTGTACATTAGGAGGGGGTGGGTGGGTGGGAGAGAAATATACATACGGTGGGGAGAGAATATATACATTACATACGGCGGGGAGGGGACTGTCTATTAGGTGGGGGTGGGGCTGTATGTATAAAAGAAAAAAAATACAATAGAAATATTGACTAACGTTTCTTAGGCGACTCTTTCGAAGTTGGTTAAGGTTAGAGTATGGAATCAGGGCTGGTGTTCTATCGCCCTGCTCTAAGACAAACTCTAACCTTAACCAACTTCGAAAGAGTGCCTAAGCTTAACCGGTGAAAGAAAGAGGCGTCACACGATTGGCGCTACCAGAAACGTTAGTGGCCAATCAGAGTGCAGAACGCGAACGCGGAAATGGAAATCCGTTGGTAAAAGTATTCAGGCGTCGGGGCTGGGATGTGGAGATGCAAGTTTTGACTTTTTATTGCTGTTTTGACCTCAAACGGAAAACCTCAAACTCTTATGAAGAGGAGAAAAAATACTCAAGACTTGCAGACGGCAGGGTGTGACGTACTGTATATTTTAGTTGATGAAATATTTTTGTTGACTAAATATTTTAGTTGATGAAATACGTTTTCATTTCAGTGTCACAGTATGACACCGATCTCCAAAAAAAAAAAAAAAAAAAAATGTGGGGCCTCTAGTGACGAGGGGCATCCAAAGAATTAAAAATAAAAGTTAAAAAAAATAAACAAATATTTGGGGCCTTTAGTGACGAGGGGCCTCAAAAAAAATGTAATAAAAGTAAAAAAATAATAATAATACTAATTTGGGGCCTCTTGTGACGAGGGGCCTCCAAAATGCCTCTAGTGACGAGGGGCCTTCAAAAGAAAAAGTAAATAATTAAAAAAAAATGTTGGGGCCCCTAGTGACGAGGGGCCTCAAAAAAAATTCAATTTAAAATTAAAAAAAAAATTTAACTTTTATTTTTTTGGAGGCCCCTCATGACTAGAGGCCCACGGGCTGCGGCCCGGACGGCCCGGTCGTTAATCCGGCCCTGGTTATAGTATTTCTACCTGTTCTCATTATACCCCCCACATAAAATCCAAAGGATAATTAGCTGGCCAAACATTATCAGTGCACTCTTTTTTTTTTAGCTACCTTTTCTCCCCATTTTCAATTTTTTCTCCCTTCCCCAATTTCGTATTGTCCAATTCTACCCTCCCCTGTCTCGAACGTTGTTAGGCCATGCCTCCCACAAGCCGGCTGCAATGTGGACGAAGCCTTGCATCACATGTCCCCTCCGGTACACGAGGAGGCAGCCGTCGCATCTTTTCACCTGCACAGCGCGATCTCTCAGCGGTGAGGGTCTGCGTGGGAGGGACACGCCGCCCCCGTCGCTTCCTGATTCTACTGCGCAGGCGCACCAACCGACCTGTAGGAGTCACTGTGCACAACGTCCGATCCCCACCCACCAGCTTCCCACCCCCTAATACTGCCAATTGTATTAGTATGAACGACCAGCCAAGCTGGTAGCAACGCCGAGAGCTGGGCTCGAACCCAGCATCTCCTGCGTTGGTGGCGAGCGCCTTGCCCACTGCGCCACCTAGCCGCCCTTATCAGTGCACTCTCGAAATTATAATTAGCCGAAATTATAATATATGCTATATCTCGTTGCACACATCTTACATGATAAAGTGTCTGCTGAATAATTCTGTTTTGCCTCAATATATAACTGTATATATAAATCAGTTTTGCCTCAATATACAGTATATATATATATATTGATGCAATGCAAAACAGAATTATTCAGCAGTGCGTGAGTGTGTGTGTGTGTGTGTGTGTGTGTGTGTGTGTGTGTGTGTGTGTGTGCGTGTGTACGTGATATCTGCCATGAGAGACTAGGCGAGCAGGCTATAAGGCTTGTCAACTCTGAAGTGATTGACTTTCTGACTCCTCTCCCGGCTGCAATAGTCTACTCTTGCTTGTTTTCGAGGCGAGCCGAAAGTAATCTCAAACAAGCCTTATGCCTTTCGGGCTTATTTTTCCCCTTCCTGATATCTGCCAACAGCGCTGTCAGGAGTACAGACTGCTCCGCAAGCCAACTGCGCTGGAGCAGATCAGGAGCAAACTCCACACATAATGGGCGTGTCTCAGTGTCTCTGGTAAAGGCTGTGTGTCTTGAGGTAGTGAAGCCATCGGCAGCAACAGACTGACTTCAGACAACATCTAATATATATATATATCAGTTATTATACCAAAAGGAAAGGAAAGGGGGGGTATAATATACAGGGTTTGTACACCTTTTCCAAAGCAAAATGCAAGCACTTTTCAAGCATTTTCAAGGTGCCTTTTCAAGATTTTCCAGCATCTTATGCGGCTGTGGTCAATTAAATATTTACTCAAAATGATTATTTCACTTCTTCCATCACATTAAATCAGATGTTATTGTGCTCTATAAACAACCAAAATGATGTAGACTTGGCATCATATATAACCTGGCTGAGCCGATATGAAACAATCACTCAAATAATCACCAGATAAAACTTTGGTCTTCATCAGGGAAGAGAACTGAGGAGCTATCCCACATGTGGTGAGGTATGCCACTTTATACTCCCCACAAGTCAACTGCTTTGCTATCTCACTGTCAGGAAACATGGTTTGAAACATGTCCCCCATGTCATTACATGAGTGGTAGGAATAGTGGCTGGTTACAGCTTTTGTTGCCCAGCATATTTCAGCTTGAAGTGTTGGATTAGAGGTAACAAATGATTTAATGGTGCCTGTGGTGTTGCTGGTTGACTGGTGTGGATTCTTGGATGAGCCTGGGGATGGTAGAGGGGCAACTCCACTGGCTGCTTCCACTGTACTGGCTCTCACTACACTGCTGGTTGTTTATGTGGATGTAGCTGTGCTGCTTGATGCATTGCTTGTCTGCTGGAAATAATCCACTAATGCAGGACCTGGATTTAGACGTGCTTTCATCAGATATTGATGCTTCTTCCCTAAATAAAAAGGAGCAACATGTTATAAATAAAACAAAGTGTTTTATTAATTTAATATCACTGGTTGTACTTCATTTTAAGAGTGTTTATTGTTTAATGTTGACATTTAATCTAAATGGATCATTATGATATTATACATTTATATTTCATTTTCATTAATGAATTTCAGAGCCTAATGCTAGTACCTACAGGAACTAACTACCTTAACATTATTATCGATGTAATTTACTGTAAAGTTCACGTTAGCTCCATAAATTAACATGCTATAATTGGCCTGGCTCGTCACGTTTGATTGAAAACTTTATTAACAGATTGCAGAATGGGTACAATACAGTACGGCTCAATACACACAATTGTTAAGGGGATGCAGACCAGATAAATACTTTAGTCTTGTTTACAACAGGGTCCCCCATTTTCAATTCATCATGACATTTATGACATACAGATATACAGTACGTTACTGCGTTCCAGACTACAACTGCTCCACACCAGTCTCCGTAAATGTTCCGTTATAAAAATTAAATACCATTTCAATACACAAGTTATCGTGTTTTGAAATACATGGAAAGGAATGAGCCGACATTAATTCGCCTAACGTTAGGCTAGGCTACATGTAGCCCATTTCAAAACACTGCGGTTTGTAATTCCAATAGTGTATTCTGCCTTTGACTATTTCGATTATTGAAGTGGTATTTTTATAACAAACATTTACGGAGACCGGTGTGGAGCCGGCCCGCTGTAGTATCGAACTTGGCGAGCCAGGCTAAGTCACGTTAATAACATCCATGGCTCACCTTTCAACGTGGCTCGAAAGTGCAGACTCCCATGGTAAAAATCTGCAGGTCCTTTCTGCATATTTTGCACACGGCTACTCGAGGATGTTCTCCTCTTTTTAACCATGAATTATATTTGATATCTCCAAGCCAGAGCTCATTAAAACGGCAACCTCCCGGCATGTTGGCCACACACACACGCTGTTCTCAGATGGCACAGGTATAAAAAAAAAAAAAAAAAAAAAAAAAAAAAAAAAAAAACTACGGGTCGAGCCCAGCCACATTTCATTTTGCGTGAAAGGCAAAAGTGGCTCGCTCGAGTCGCTCAGACTTATTTAATTTCTTTATCTAAAAACCAAACTATTCAGTCAGATAGCGAGTGATTATGAAAGTATAAAGTGCAATTACAATTTCAATAACTTTCCAGCACTTTATACACAATTCAAGCACATTTAAAACCTTGAAAACACCACATTGAAATACAAGCATTTTCAAGGATTTCCAGCACCAGTACGAACCCTGAATATACATAAAGAGATGAGATGGGAGGGAGAGGATGGCGAGGGAGGGGGAGATGATGATGATGAAGATGGAGATGATGATGATGATAACAACAGTTGTAATATGTGTGTATGTGTGTGCCAGCCGATCACTAAGTGAGTAGTGTGGGCCCCCTGGAACAGGGAGAAGCCCCCCTGCCTGAAATAATTTCATCAGTAGTGGATTCAGTGGACGGTTATAAGTGAGATCACGCCATTTCAGAGAAGAGATGAGGAAAACCATTATGCCGCACGGTGTCCGAATGCTTTTATTCACATTTCAAGGCGTTTAATGAAATGTTGTTCTTCTACCAAGTGATGCTTCTGAAATAGTAAAAATGGGACTGAATGAAGAGTCTAAAAGGCCTCAAATCTTATCCAGTAATTCCTCCCTGGCCATTTACTGACAAATCGATGTTTGATCTTAAATTAGTGCAACAATTTATTTCCGTATTATTTATTTGTATAAACATTTTCTTTTTTTCATTTAGTTTCATTGCCCCGATATATATAATATACTGTACTAGCATTTCTCTAGCATTTCTCAAATGTGTGTGTGTGTGTATGTATGCAAGTGTGTGTGTGTGTGTGTGTGTGTGTGTGTGTGTGTGTGTGTGTGTGTGTGTGTGTGTGTGTGTGTGTGTGCATGTGCACATGTGTGTGTGAGTGCATGTGTCTGTGTGTGTATGCGTGTGTATGTTGCGTGTGTGCGTTAGGGCTGGGCGATATGACGATATTATATAAATATCGGGTACAGTTCATTAACGATACACTTTTTCAACGTATCGTGGATATCGTGATGTTTTGCCCAAGAGGATTGTGTCGCGTCAATCTGTCCACACGTTACTCGTTCATATCTCAGCCTGTGCTGAGATATGCCCATTCCGCGGTCTGTTAATAAAGTTTTCAATCAGACAGATGTATGGAAAGGCTTTTATTATAACATTCGTTGTAGTAAAATCATTATGCCTCATTTAGTCATCCTGTGAAGCACTGGTCTCCTACTCGACGGCCGCGGGGAGCTAACGTTAGTAGCTTTGTTTATGTTTAGCACACGGGACATTCAGGAAGTAAAAAAAATAATAACGCTTGCCGATTGGTGCTAAGAACAGCAGGGCGGGTGCAAGCGGTGTGACGTCATTGGCAGACTCGACTGTCAATCAAAATGATTATGTTTCCGTCAGAATGAATGAATGAAAACTGTATTAAAAGGTTGCAGAATGGGTACAATACAGTACAGGAGGATGAAGACCAGAAAAATACTTTCGGCTTTTTTACATAAGGGTCCTCCATTTTCAATTCATCAAAACATTTAGAGACATACATATATACAGTAGTTTCATAAAAATGCTATTTATTGATTGATTGATTTAAAACTTTAACATATTGCAGAATGGGTACAGTACAGCTCAATACATACAATTGTTAAGGGGATGCAGACCAGAGAAAGACTTTAGTCTTGTTTACATCAGGGTCCCCCATTTTCAATTCATCATATTTCATATCTAAATCATATAATATCTCATATGCAATATATAATCTAATAATCTAAATCTAATATAAAAATGCTAAATGCATGGGTATTTTATTTTGTCTTTAATGTTAGCTTGCAAACTCAAATACTGTCTTGGTAAGCCTCATAATGAATTGTTTGGGGTAAAAAAGAAAAACATCGTGATGTGTATCGTGTATCGCCGAAAGGTCAGAAAATATCGTGATATCATATTTAGGCCATATCGCCCAGCCCTAGTGTGCGTGCATGCATTCCTCCTGCCTACCTTCATGACGATGAAGAGGACCAGAGTGACGAAGACGTTGACCTGCGGGTGCTGCCAGGCCTGGGCGTGTCCGATGTAGTCAAACTCCTCCGCTATGCCCTGCTTGGCCCACGTTCTGTTGTCCAGCAATGTCACCAGAGACTCCTTCTGGGTCAGCTGTACAGGGCCACAGGAAGTGACATCATCAACACCAGGCATTCATTGATTGATTGATTGAAAACTTTAATTAACAGATTGCAGAATGGGTACAGTACAGTACAGCTCAATACACACAATTGATGCAGACCAGAGAAAGACTTTCGTCTTGTTTACATCAGGGTCCCCCATTTTCAATTCATGCATTCATTCACGTATGAGAAAAAAGACTCCCTGGCTACTTCCATCATCAGCTCTATCAGCTATAGACCCACGCAACACAGGCTGACCCCTATTAGTCGATTAGTCGACTAATCGGTCGAAAGGAGCCGTAGTCGACTGGCCAACCTCTTAGTCGAATATAAAAAAAATTATAAAATGGGCGGCTACGTGGCGTAGTGGGCAAGGCGCTCGCCACGAAATCTGGAGACGCTGGGCTCGCCTGTTCGAGCCCAGCGCTCCACATTTGCTTTCAGTTTAGCTGGTCGTCCGTACTAATACACATTGGCCGTATTAGGGGGTGGGAAACTGATGGGTGGGGATCGGGCGTTGTGGACAGCGACTCCTACAGGTCGGTTGGAGCGCCTGCGCAGTAGAATCAGGAAGTGTCGGGGGCAGCGTGAGCCTCCCATGCGTTACTCCTCGCCACTGAGAGATCGAGCTGCGCAGGTGAAAAGATGCGACTGCTGTTACCTCAAGTACCGGAGGGGACTTGTGCTATGTATGACTTAGTCCACATTGCAGCCGGCTTGTGGTAGGCAAGAAACAGCGTTCGTGACAGGGGAGGGTTGAATTGGATGATACGAAATTGGGATGGGAGAAAATATAGAAAATGGGAGAAAAAGTGGATAAAAAAAAAAAAAAAAATCTAAAATAAAATATTTATAATTTAAATAAAAAATAAAAAATTATCATTCTTTCCAAAAGAAAAGAGGCCTAGAAGCGTGGCTAACGCTAATGGCACGCATACCAGAGGCTAACTGCCTACGAAAACAGGCACAGAGGCACTGAAAGAGGATTTCACCCATCTAATGAACACACTAGACTAGACAAATATCAAGACGCATCCATCAGTGGACCAATTTTTTATATATTATATATATATATATATTATAAATATTATACTTATTTATTTTTATTTTTATTTTTGTCAACCAATAGTCAAATTTTGGCCAATCATAGTCAACCATCCAAATCCTTAGTCGGGGACAGCCCTACTAAACAGTAATACATCTTTTATTCAACTTCAGCCCTGATCATAACCATTTTTATTTTTAGATTTCGTTTTTTTGTAATGTCAGATACAAAATGAAATACTCCCACTTTTCTGAAAAGAGTTGTTGTTAAATCTGACATTACAAAAAACAAAAAATCCATCAAAATCAGTGTTGTTGCTAATCATTGACACATGCTAGCCTGTAATAATCCCCCCCAGAAAAATCGACTTTGCATTTGATATATTGAAAATATTTAACTTTTTGTGTTGTTTTTTTACAATAATTTGTGATGCCATTACACAAACTGGCATTTAAAGGGTTACAACTTACAATTCGAAAATGTATTGAACATGTGGTGGTTATGATCATCGGCTGAAGTTTAATAAAAGATGTATGAAAGAAAAAGGGGGAAATATTTCAGCATATAATATTTTTATGGCATTTTTGAAGAGGACAATTTAGTTCTGTATCGTTAGTGGCTTAGCTTGGCATCACACTGCACTAGCTCGCGTACGTGCACGCGTACTGAATAAACCACAAATGTACCTCTAATACCAGTATTAGTCTGACCACACCCCTCATCAGCTTACCTTCATAAGCAGGTGTGTGGTCACCTGCTCTCCTCCTTCTCGCTTTCACCACAAGGAAGAAGTGCCTCGGTAGATCCCCACACTTGACACCATGATGGAAGAAAGGTTTAGGAGCAGCTTTGGGAAACAAGGATACGTTGACATCATATCTTTATTTTCTCTCTCACTATTTTCGAGAAAATACGGCGATATTGTCTTCGTACTGGAGTGTCTGGAAGATGATGATCATTCTAAAAACCCTCCACCGGTTTTCGTATTGGGAGCACGCCGCTGCATGCTTCTCAACTGCAGTTCCTTGCTGTGTTTGTTGGGGTGAAACCTGTCAGGCCACAGCTGAACTGTCGGACATGCCGCTGTTGTGAGAAGCGGTGCGTTCCAGGTTGGGTGAGTAGTGTTTGCTGGCGGGCTCCACTTGTCTGTTAGTGCTATGGGGGCTACTTGACAAAGTTTATGGAAACCGGCCCCAGGCTAGGGTCCTTTGTTCAGCCACCTAGGCGACAGAAGGCCTTGGTCTGGAGACCATTATAGTTTTAACTAGTGGGCCGCGACCATTGACACTGGTGATCCCTGTGTGTTCTGGACGAGTGGATTCTCTCTGTCACCGTGTTAAGGCCCCATCTTTCATATCCAAATGAGAGTATTCCTTCACGAGGGGATATGTGCATGTAATGTGCGATAGCGGCAGATTCATGTTCAAAGTCAGCTACACAGGCCAGTTGGTACTGTGCTGATTCCGTCGGATGTGGTAAAGTCACCGTTGTGAAGCGGTGTTGACATCTTGTTTTCTCTTTTCTCTTAAAAAGTGAGGAGAGGTTCAGAACGGCAGCCTGTCTGGGTGAGTGTTATGTCATTGTTTACATGTTCATAGCTTACGGTTAGCCAGTCAGCTGTTAACTGCTGCGTTAGCCTGCTGGATCGCTGCATGGCCTGCTTAGGGCCTACTATTAGCCAGTCAGCTGTTAGCTGCGGGGCTAGCATGTCGTGGTCGCTAGGTAACGTTAGCTTGCTGCTATGGCCATGGCCTGGCGCGGGGTAGCTTAGCTTCTCGCGCGCCGCCGTGAGCTCGCTTCTGATCGTTAGCTTGATGCTATTCTGTTGAACGTGCTTTGATTTTAACATGTTTTACACTCTTGACCACGACGTCATCCTTGACAGGGGATGTTTTCGTCGACCCTGCCCTGAGCCAGGACGGCAAGGATTGCATCAACAAAGGGACCGTTGCGACGGGTAGAGCGGCGACGCTGCCCGGATCGAACAACACAGGACGGCTGTGTTTCTACGGTGTCTTGAGACTGCACTTCGCTGATCTGCGTTCCGGGTAGGAACGGGGTTGACCAGACCTCATAACACGTCTTCTGGTTTTACTTTGCTAAATGTATTGTGAATAACGGTGTTTTTCCCAAAACGTGTGTTGCTACAATGCATTTAGGATACGTTGCGGGTTATGTGTGAGCTGTTTTTGTCACTGGCAGTTAGCTTCTCCGTGCAAACGGGATGTAATGATCTGGTTGTTGTGTGAGAAACACGGCCGTGTACTCACAACTAAGGTAACTAACCTATGAAGCTATGCTTGGTGACAAGTGAGTAAAAGAATGTTCTTTCTCAGACTGTAATGACAATGAACAGTGTGTTCACACATTAACGGGTTTTCCTGTTTTAACTGGCCGTATTGAGGGTAAAATAGGAGGATTGTGTTTTCCCCCCCGGTTCCCTGGGGACTTTTTCATCCTCCTATCAGACATGTTGTGCATTAATTGTGTCTTTTGTGTGGTAGGGATACGATGTAACTCTTAGCTTGATTGCTGAGGTTGTGCTAAATCTGCTGGAGAAACTTATTTCCTAAAGGGAAATTGGTTTGGTTGCTGTCATGTGTGCTTAGCAAGGCCTGTGGTCGATACTAATCAAGAATGATGTATTCTCTCATTGTGAAAAAAACGGCGTTCCTCTGTTGAGTGTTTTTGCCATTTTTTGTAGGTGATGATGGGTTGTGTGTGTCATGTGACCTACAACTGGGTTGTACTGGCCACGGAAGCACATGTGTATGTTGGACCGGGGTTCTTAGAGCCCTCTCTATTCTGTGTTTTTCCTTAGTAAAAATCAGATAGCAGGTTAGCTCATGCGCTGTGTGGAGCTGTGAAACGCTTCATAGAGCTGACTATGACTGTGTCATATTCTCTTTTTGTCGTTACATCGTATCATGGGTGTGGGGTCGTAAAGGGGTGAACTGGTAACCTTTCCTCTCCCCATTGTTCTGTCGGTCAGGGGTACACCCCCTGTCCTTCAAGGTTCCCGTCACGTGGCGGTTCGGCACGTTACGGGGGGGGGGGAGTTCCTGGTCCCACGGCCTGGTATATTGGGCGTGTGCACCGCAGGAATTCCCCCGCCATAGAGTACGTCACCGTGCGCGTCTCTGTTGGTAGGACTTCCGTGTGCTGTTCAGGTCCATGTGATGGATCTGTTTTCAGGGGGGGTGGTCAGGGCTCCTCCTCACCAAGCGCCTATTCAGGCCTTCTGTGAGTTCGGACTCCTTCTTCCATGTGAGGAAGCCTCCATCAGAGTACAGAGCCTTCCTCCTCAGATTGTCAAAGTGAGTGGACCCTCTAGAAGGGTCCTTTTCTATTGTATGTATATTCGATTCAATTCGTTTATTGAGTGTGTATGGGTTCAGTGCCTCTTCCCCGGGGGCCCTAAAACCAGTTTTTTACATGGCTCAAGGTGCAATATATTCTTTTCAATCTGTACAGCTCGCGTGGGAAGTCTCTCTGGGGATCCCCGTCTCTTTCCTATGGGAGGGTGGTGGGATGTAAAAATTTGAACATTTTTTACCCCGGCTGTGTAGACTGGGATACATACTGTTGATGCTTCCTTCTTTCTATTCCAGAAGTGTTGGAGTTAGGGAGTGTCACACCCCTCTTGTCGTTCCCCTGGGCGCCTTGGGGATTCAATGACAGGTCTAAATAGCCTGTTCATTGATGGGGGTGTGTCCCGACGCACGTATAGTGCTAGCTCGCTGTAAACAGGCGATTGACTGGCACGCCTTGGTTGCTTGTGGTTGAAACAGCGTTTTTATAAAGCAACTGAGATGGGGGTTTTTCCTCTTCCGACGACCACATCCCATGACCTGGGTGGGTTGTCGACGGATTCTCGTTCATGTCTGGGGGATGATGACGGGATGGATCTGAACATATGTGGTGGGGTCTCACGCCCTTGGGGTGGGCCACCAGGCGCGGTTCGTCCGAACGTCTGGGTGGCGCCTTCTTTTCATGTTAAGATCAACACGCATATCTGCCCTTCTCCTGGAGTAGGCATGTCGGCGTGGTTAGGGCACGGGACTGGTTCTGGTCACGCTGGTCCAGATCAGTTGAACCCGTTGTCCGCCGGGGATGCAGATCTGCTGTTCTGGTACCCTGAGGGACTTGGGCTTTTTTCAGGGGGAAAAATGCCAGGTCGGTCTGGGTGTCACAGGGTTAAGCGCTATGAAGACCCTGGTTGGGTATGTTTTTACTCAGCACTGTCGTCATGGCTTACAGCCATGCCATTCTGTACGCGCTCGATCTCGTCGGATCTCGGCCGCTACACAGGTTGGTCCTGGTTAGTACTTGGTTGGGAGACCGCCGGGGAATACCAGGTACGGTGTGCTTAGGGGCTGGTTCTCCATTCTTTTTCGCTCCTCTCTCACGCATGGCGAAGAGGGGCCTGTGGGGGTGGTTTTTTGACCTCCTCTGGTGACCCTGTGCTTCCCGTACCGCCAGGCCCGGTCCGAAGTGATGTTTGCGACCCGTAGGCCTGGGTTAACCCTTTTTGGAAACTGAAACACTTGTACTGCGGTATAGCCGGTGTATACCCGCAGGTGTGTTTTGGAGTTTTTTCTTGAGGGGTTATAGGAACAACCACCGCATTGGGTAACACCGAGGTGGTTGATTCCCTGGTGTGTTGGAGCAGTGTCAACTCCCGGGTTCACCGTTTGAGGGTGCCCCTGCACGTTCATGACGTCTGCCAATCGTGTCAGCCTTCTCTGCCTCGACCCCTCTGGGTGGGGGTTTTTAAATGGAGGCTTGGTCATGCAACACCGCCAGCTTACGCTCCTTCCGCCGGGGCGGCTGTGTTCAGCTGTCCCCTCTGGCGCCTGTCTCGTCCGCAGTCTCCAGGCTAGGGTTAACAGCCTGTTGCCTGGTTTTTCCCCGGTGCGCTGCCTGCTTCCGTTGGTTAACCTTTTTTGTGTGCTTACGGCCATGCTGACTGTCTGTTCTGCAGGGTTAGTGTGCCAGGCGGTGTACTGTTGGGGGGACGGGGCCCGCTCGGCTTACGGCCATACCGACCTGAACACGCCCGATCTCGTCCGATCTCGGAAGCTAAGCAGGTTCTGGCCTGGTTAGTACTTGGTTGGGATACCGCCTGGGATTACCAGGTGCAGTAACTGGGGGGCCTTTGTCCGAATACGCTGGCGATGTGGGGGGCGGGGCACTACGTGCCCACCTGGTGGGGTCTTGATGCTGGCATCATGGACTTCTCCGGGCCCCCATTCCAGGGAGTCCAGTCCTTTTGGTGGGTCTGGGTCTTCCTTCGCGCTCCGCTGCTACGGCCTTGCCACGGGGTTGGGTTTGCCCTTGACCCCGTGATTCTGGGGGCAGTAACGAGGTTGTTCCTCCGTTCGTTCCCGGGTGGCATGCGGGTTGTGCGTGTGTGTAGTCGTGGGGTCAAGCCACGGTCTGCTCACCCTGTGCGTTAAGTTGCTTGAGTGCCTCTTCGCACGGTCGGGTCCGTCGCCTTCCCGTGAAGCCTCTAATAGGGGGGATACCCTCCATTAGGGGGGGTCGGGGGGGCTCGGCCCTCCCTGTTCTGATGGTTTTGGGGGGCTGTCAGCGGGGTGTATTTGTCAGCCAGTGGCTCCGCTTGGCCTCCCTTGTGCAGTGTGATGCCAAGCTAAGCCACTAACGATACAGAACGATAGGTTATGACTATAACCAAGTTCTGTTAGTTAGGGGCGATGCTTGGCATCAGACGGCCGCTGCAGCCCTTGACCTCACCTTGTGGTGAAAGCTTGGGAAGGAGGAGAGCAGGTGACCACACACCTGCTTATGAAGGTAAGCTGATGAGGGGTGTGGTCAGACTAATACTGGTATTAGAGGTACATTTGTGGTTTATTCAGTACGCGTGCACGTACGCGAGATAGTGCAGTGTGATGCCAAGCATCGCCCCTAACTAACAGAACTTGGTTATAGTCATAACCTATCGTTCCCTAATGGTAAGAGTGAGTATTTTTTCAATCTGACATTACAAAAAAACTAAAAATCCATTGAAATCAGTGTTGTTGCTAATCATTGACATTATGCTATGCTGTAATAATCCCCCCCAGACAAATCCACTTTGCATTTGATATATTGAAGATATTTACCTTTTTGTGTTTTGTTACAATAATTTGTGATGCCCATCACAAAACTGGCATTTAAAGGGTAAAAATTCAAAATTTCCTGGTGGGGGACCCTGACTGGGGCTATATTTCACACTATATTTCCCATCCTGAATTATTTCTTCAGTCTGGCCCTGCTTATGTGAGTTGTCAATGGACAGAGAGAAGAGAGAGAGAAAGAGAAAGAGAAAGAAAGAGAAAGAGAGAGAAAGAGAAAGAGAGATAGAGAGATAGAGAGATAGAGAGAGAGAGAGAGAGAGAGAGAGAGAGAGAGAGAGAGAGAGAGAGAGAGAGAGACAGACAGACAGACAGACAGACAGACAGACAGACAGAGAGACAGAGAGACAGACAGACAGAGAGACAGAGAGACAGACAGACAGACAGACAGACAGACAGACAGACAGACAGACAGACAGACAGACAGACAGACAGACAGACAGACAGACCTTATGGTGTTCTTGTTTTGTTCTTGACTTATTGTTATGTTTCTTCTTGACTTGCTTAAAGAAGACGTGTCCGGCCCATGGGGACATTAATGTGTGTTGTCGGGCCTTACAAATAAATTTGATTTGATTTGATTTAATACTAATTTCCCAAAATATCGATATTTAATTATTCATAAAATAATTAATTTTTTTGAGAAGTCAAGCGAAGCGAAGGATATCAGCAGATATCCAAATTCAGATATCGTATCAGAACTGAAAAAAGTGGATCAGTGAGAATGTGTGTGTGTGTGTGTGTATGTGTGCGTGTGCACAGAGAGGGAACCAACCTTTCCAGCCATGAACTGTCCAAAGCCAGGGGGAAACGTTAGCGTGGACACCAGTAGAGTGACCAGGGCTGGATACAACAGACGCCTAGGGGAGAGGTGGATGGGGAGAGAGAGAGAGAGAGAGAGAGAGGGGGGGAGAGAGAGAGAGAGGGGGGGGGAGAGAGAGAGAGAGAGAGAGAGTAAGGTAATATAAGAAAGAGAGAGATAATTAGTTTAAGTTCTTTAATAATAATAATGAGGTAAATGAGAGTGAAGAACGACAAGAAAAGGAGAAGAGGTAAATTAGAGAGGAGATGTAAGTTAGAGAGGTACGTTAGATAGGTAAATGAGAGGAGAGGTAAGTTAGAGGAGAGGTACTTTAGAGAGGTAAGTTCAAGAGGTAAGTTAGAGAGGTACGTTAGAGAGGTAAGTTAGAGGAGAGGTAAGTTAGAGGAGAGGTAAGTTAGAGAGGTCAGTTAGAGAGGTAAGTTAGAGGAGAGGTAAGTTAGAGAGGTAAGTTAGAGAGGTAAGTTAGAGGAGAGGTAAGTTAGAGAGGTAAGTTAGAGAGATAAGTTAGAGAGGTAAGTTAGAGAGGTAAGTTCGAGAGGTAAGTTAGAGGGGTAAGTTAGAGGGTTAAGTTAGAGGAGAGGTAAGTTAGAGGAGAGGTACGTTAGAGGAGAGGTAAGTTAGAGGGGTAAGTTAGAGGAGAGGTAAGTTAGAGAGGTAAGTTAGAGAGGTATGTTAGAGGAGAGGTAAGTTAGAGAGGTAAGTTAGAGGGTTAAGTTAGAGGGTTAAGTTAGAGGGTTAAGTTAGAGAGGTAAGTTAGAGAGGTAAGTTAGAGAGGTAAGTTAGAGAGGTAAGTTAGAGGAGAGGTAAGTTAGAGGAGATGTAAGTTAGAGAGGCAAGTTAGGAGAGGTAAGTTAGAGAGGTAAGTTAGAGAGGTAAGTTAGAGGAGAGGTAAGTTAGATGAGGTAAGTTAGAGGAGAGGTAAGTTAGAGGAGAGGTACGTTAGATAGGTAAGTTAGAGAGGAAAGTTAGGAGATGTAAGTTAGATAGGTAAGTTAGAGAGGAAAGTTAGGAGAGGTAAGTTAGGAGAGGTAAGTTAGAGAGGTAAGTTAGAGAGGTACGTTAGAGGGGTAAGTTAGAGAGGTAAGTTAGAGAGGTAAGTTAGAGAGGTAAGTTAGAGAGGTAAGTTAGAGAGGTACGTTAGAGGGGTAAGTTAGAGAGGTAAGTTAGAGAGGTAAGTTAGAGAGGTACGTTAGAGGGGTAAGTTAGAGAGTAAAGTTAGGAGAGGTAAGTTAGAGAGGTACGTTAGAGGAGAGGTAAGTTAGAGAGGTAAGTTAGAGAGGTACATTAGAGGAGAGGTAAGTTAGAGAGGTAAGTTAGAGAGGTACATTAGAGGAGAGGTAAGTTAGAGAGGTACGTTAGTGGAGAGGTAAGTTAGAGAGGTAAGTTAGATAGTTAATTTAGAGGAGGGTTAACCTCTTCCGCCCGGACCGCAAATGACATCACGTCATAAATCAAGCTCTCCAGACTGACATAATTATCGTTTTTCTTTTCAAACGTATTCAAGAATAAACATCATAACCATGTCACAGCAGCAGTTATAATGTATATTTTCATCAATACGTTTGTTTACCAATAGGTTAAAGTGTTATTACTGAGATTTTAGTTTTAAAAAATGTGTTGTTGTGGTCGCGGAAATCTGCCATTTTCGGGCCGATTTGAATTGGCCATGTCATTTTTAGCATGGTGTTATTCACTGTCAAAGATGCAAAGAAAAATCATAGTTAATATTCTCCTTTGTTTCATCACAATTTAAGCAAGCCTAGTAATAGACACACTATTTCTGACACTGGGAATCCATTCACTGAGGTCCATAGATGTCCCTAGATACCAAGAACATGCAAATGGACCTTGTAGAAGTGGAACAATATTCCATTTACTTAGGTATGTATTTTAGGCGGATATTCAGAAAATAGGGCTCTGGGCTTAAGTTAGAGAGGTAAATTCGAAAGGAAAGTTAGAGTAGTACATAGTAGAGAGTAGTATAAACATAGTTCAAGCACTTACAACAATGTGCTTATTTAGAAAAATATGTTTGTTTGTTTGTTTGTTTGCATGTGTGTGTGTGTGTGTGTGTGTGTGTGTGTGCGTGCCTGCGTGTGTGTGTGTGAGAAACAGAGGGGGAGAAAGGGAAAGACAATATACAAATGTATGTGTGAATATGAGTATACACAAGAGTATAAAAGTATATACTGATGACAAACATGAGGTGTATGCATCCATGTGTGTGAGAGAGAGGGTGTGTGTGTGTGTGTGTGTGTGTGTGTGTGTGTGTGTGTGTGTGTATGTGTGTGTGTGTGCATGTGTGAATAAATGATAACCCTTCATGAATAAACAGCACCCTCATGATTAATGCTTCTATCATTTTGTTCTGCAGGAGGCTGTGGGCCACTGGAGTCACTTCTGTGTGAACTTACACCAATAAATCACAAACATACTCCACCAGGCAGGGAACAGTGTTGCACTATGTGTGTGTGTGTGTGTGTGCGTGCGTGTGCGTGTGTGTGTGTGTGTGTGTGTGCAAGCATGGCATGTGTGTATGTGTGTGTGGCCCGTGTGAAGCCTACAGATGAGACACCTGGCTTACAAAGTGCATCTTTAACTTTTTGGAACAGTAAACATTACAAGCGGTCGTATAATCAATCTAAATCACTTGGGAGTGTGAATGTTATTAATCACACATTCAACTGACGACCCACATACATTTGAATAGCCCACTGAAATCCATGTTATCTCTTTAGCTACAGAGAGCATTAGCCAAAGTGTGGCACGCAGGAAGCCTAAATATTAAAGGCAACCAACTTGTGTCTAGCCACGCCCAACTTGCATCTAGCCACGCCCCCGCGGCAGCTCTGTCGCGGCAGCATTATGTAGCAGTAATCCCCCCTCTTTTAACATCGCCAACTAGCTCAACTGGTAGCGCCGCCTTGCTGTGGATCCTGCGGTCCGTTGGTGACAAGTTCGATTCCCCCTTTTTTTTTTTTTAACATGCATTCTTTCGGCGGTTAAGTTTAGGCATGTTAACTTTAAGCATTGTTTCGGAGTTGGTTAAGGTTAAGGTTAGGCATTGTTTCGGAGTTGGTTAAGGTTAGAAGGGTTAAGTTTAGGCGCTGTTAAGGAGCTGGTTAAGGTTAGAGTTTGTCTTAGAGAATGGCAATATTCTTTCGGAGTTGGTTATGGTTAAGGTTAGGCATTGTTTCGGAGTTGGTTAAGGTTAAGGTTAGGCATTGTTTCGGAGTTGGTTAAGGTTAGAAGGGTTAAGTTTAGGCGCTGTTAAGGAGCTGGTTAAGGTTAGAGTTTGTCTTAGAGAATGGCAATAGACAGCCTCTCTCGCGCTGCCGTGGTCACATGGGCGTAGTGGCCAATCAGAGAAACGCTAAACACAAGTTGGTTGCCTAAAATATTCACGCACCCAGGAACAGCCTTAGTTGAATGAGATTTAGACAGACATAATAAAAAATATAAAATAAAAGTATTTTCTATTCAATGTTAGCTTGAAATTATGTAATTTGCAATGATGAGAGTTGTGCTGCGACTCATGGCGAGCCAGACTCACTTCTTCATGAGGAATTTGTTGATGGCCTTCTGTTTCCTGATGAACTGGACAATCAGCCGGTTCAGGTACACAAACAGAGCCCCACCAAAACCACTGGCAATACTAGAGAGAGAGAGAGAGAGATTTAAAAAGTAAGGATGAACATGTGTTATGTATCCCAATAGACCCTGGACCAGATTTGTGATATGAATAACAGGCACCAACATCGTAAATCTGACATTGAGGTTTAAAGTGTCGAAATCCATGACGACTATGGGCCTTAGTTGAATTGTGTGTAACTATTTGAATTTAACTATTTATCTTAACTGCTAGCATCAATTCCTAATGTAAAATTCCCTCATCGGATGGTGACATCACATTTGGTTTACATGCAAAAGTATCTCTGGCTCAACGACTCCGCGTAACACTGCCTTGAGCAAGGCACTGAACCCCAAAACTCCACCAGGGGCGCTGCACTGCGGGCGACCCTGCATTCTGAGCTCTCTGAAGCTGTGGACAGGGTTGATGTGTTTGTCTAAAGGAAAGACCAATTCTAAACACCTAGGTGAACACAGAAAATAGTCACTTTATTTAAAATTTACTTTAAAGTCAGATCGATAGCAGATACAGGATGGAGGACAATAATGGATACTAGAGAGAGAGAGGTGTGAAAGAGAGGGGGAGAGGGAGAGAGAGAGATAGATAGGGAGGAAAGACGAAAGAGAAGACGAGAGAGGGAGAGAGATAGAGGAAAGACAAGAGAGAGAGAAGATGGGAGAGAAAGAGGTGAAAGACAAGTGTGTGTGTGTAAGAGAGCGAGATAGATAAAAAGACAAGATAGAAAAAGAAGATAAGAGAGAGGGAGACAGACTAAGATGTGGAGAGGAGACACAAAAGTGCTAAAGAGGTTTACATAAGCATGCATTTAAGCTCTCTGTGGGAGCCCACCTTATATGAGAGAGAGTGAGAGAGTGAGAGAGAGAGAGAGAGAGAGAGAGAGAGAGAGAGAGAGAGAGAGAGAGAGAGAGAGAGAGAGAAGAAATAGAGAGATAAAGAGAGAGATAAAGAGAGAGATAAAGAGAGAGAGAGATAAAGAGAGAATAGAGGCAGAGGCCTATACAGACAGGCTTATACATTTATCTTGCTGCATTATTAATTCCATCAAATACTTGTGAATAAGTAATGATCGATGATGGATAAATGGATGATAAGGGAGCCTTTTTCTTCCTGCAGCATGGCTTAGGTAAAAACACAAGTAGGTGTGAGTGTGTGGCTGGCATTGTATGTTCTTTGATTTCTCTTGATTTCTATGTTCTTTGAGAGTGCAGTGCACCATATAGGCCTTTTGAGGAATTGGTTATTTCTCGCTGGACCCCTCGCTGCTGAGAGCCTTCTGACAAAGAGGATGTTCATAAAAATCTTGGCATGTCGAGAAATTCACTTTGACTTAGGGCTGACCTTCGAAGCTTTTTTTGGCAATCGAAGCTTCGGGGCCGAGCTTCGATTTTAATTCGAAGCTTCAAAAAAAAAAAAAAAAAAAAAAAAAAAAAACTTAATTTTTTTTTTTTAATATATATATATATTTTTTTTTTATCTTATGTTGTGGGACTTGTACAGCACTTTCGTAAACGTTGTTGTTTTTAAATGTGCTCTATAAATAAAGTGGGTTGGATTAATTAATTAAGTAGCCCCTTTCGTGACTGACGCATCCAACAAGGTTTCACTCGGCTGTGTGATTTAATTCAAGGTGGATCGCTGTTGTCGTTTGAACAACTTCAGATTTCATGTGAACTACCAATCCCCCAAATCAAGAATGTTTAAGATGAATGAAGTAAGATTTTGATTATTTGAAATATGGCCTGTGTAGACTAAACTATGCACAGAATTATGTCAGTCTACAAGGTCCGGATTCTACATGGTCCGGCAATGTAGACCTTGTAGACTCCACTACAGACCAATTATCAGTGAATGTTCATGCATTTTTAAGAAGGGCAACTTCCACAAAAAAACAAAGAACTCACCAAAACATCTCAGTAGCACATTATCTAAATGTTATATTTCATATATGGAGATTCATATTTATTTATGTATTGCATGCATTTCTACATTTTATTTCCTATTTTGTTTATTCATCCCAGTATCTTTCTTTCTTATGTGTGGAATTCTACAAGGTGCGCGCACACACACACACACCTACACACACACCTACACACACACACACTTACATTTAGTCATTTAGCTGACGCTTTTATCCAAAGCGACTTACAAGTTCTGTACGACAAGACAGCAAGAAGGGTACAACTCTATCAGCTGAGTAACAATGTTCATCAAAGTGTTGCGTGTTACAGTGTAGGTTAGTTTATTAGGACAAGTGCATGACAGTAAGGTTAGTCACGGTTAGATTTTTTTTTTATTTTTTTATCATTTCAGATAATGGTTGAAGAAGTGAGTCTTTAGTCGACGGCGAAAGATTGGACGGGATTCGGCTGTCCTAAGTGGGATGGGTAGTACACACACACACACACACACACACACATCGAAGTAACAAAAAATTTTTTTTTTTTTTTTTTTTTTTAAACTTCGATTTTTTTTTTTATGTTCGAAGCTTGTGCCATCGAATCGAACGTTCGAAGCTTCGAAGCATTTAAGACAGCCCTACTTTGACTTGAATCTCGCTCTTCACAAAATCCACGTTGCATCTATTTCCCCGGTCTGTTCACACACAGGTCATGCGGGAGAGCAGTTTTCTTCGAAGACGTGCCCTAGCTAGCATGTAGTAGTATAACTTCCTTTTCAAAGACAACCCCTAGCTAGCATGTAGTATTATAATGTTTTCATCAAAGACATGCCCTAGCTAGCATGTAGTAGTAACCTATAACTTCCTTTTCAAAGACATGCCCTAGCTAGCATGTAGTAGTATAACTTCCTTTTCAAAGACATCCCCTAGCTAGCATGTAGTAGTAACTAGGGGTGTAACGATGCAACCTAAATGATTAAATTCGATTACGATTCTTCAGGCAACGATTCAATGCATCATGAAATCTCTTCATTTGACCACGATTCAATTAGATTCGATACATTTTCTCTCAGTTAATTCCCCAAAAAAATTTGAATACACAAATGTGGCTGAATGGACTATAGGTCAAAAATATATATAATTAAAAAAATATATACATTTTTTTATTTCGATTAATTTAGATTATAATCGATCTAACATTTTCAAATCGATGCAGTTGAATCGTCACATTAGAATCGATGCATTTCGATGCATCAATGCATCGTTACACCCCTAGTAGTAGCCTATAACTTCCTTTTCAAAGACGTGTCCTAGCTAGCATGTAGTAGTAGCCTATAACTTCCTTTTCAAAGATGTGCCCTAGCTAGCATGTAGTAGTAGCCTATAACTTCCTTTTCAAAGACATGCCCTAGCTAGCATGTAGTAGTAGCCTATAACTTCCTTTTCAAAGATGTGCCCTAGCTAGCATGTAGTAGTAGCCTATAACTTACTCTTCAAAGATGTGCCGTAGCTAGCATGTAGTAGTAGCCTATAACTTACTCTTCAAATATGTGCCCTAGCTAGCATGTAGTAGCCTATAACTTACTCTTCAAAGATGTGCCCTAGCTAGCATGTAGTAGTAGCCTATAACTTCCTTTTCAAAGACGTGCCCTACTGTAGCTAGCATGTAGCACAGCATGACGCCCTGGACCAACTCTCTGTGGCCCAGTTGACACTGACCGACTTTCCCAGCTTGACAGCAACTGGCAGAGGAACATGGAAACTATGTGCATGTACACACACACACACACACACACACACACACAATCACATGTTCGCACACACACATTCACATACATGCAGCTTGGACTCACACAGGCACACACATAGGCCTGCTACAAGCAGGCATATACTGTACGCAAACACTAGGACACACCCCCCCCTTGTAAGCTACGAGATAGCCACTCATACACATACAGGATATACAAGTATGTGCTAGAACACAAGGTCATGCACAGTACAGAACACAGACAGACACACACACATACACTATGCAAACACTATGCAAACGCACACAAGCTCAAGCACACAGACACACAAGCATACACATGCACACACACACACACACAGTAAAAGTGGGGCTAAGCGGGATGTCTCGTTCTCTGGGGGCTGCGTTTTGTTCATTTGTAAGTCAAAGCTGCGCTCCTCTGATCTAGTGGGTGCACTACACATCCAGACGTCAACAGCCAGGAAGAGGAGAGGGGGAATACAATGACTAGAAGAAGAGAGGGATTCTCTTCTCCTGGGGAGCCCACGCACAGTTAGACATGGAGCTGTGCTTCCATCTTGGTGGGAGGGAGGGGGGGGGGGAGAGAGAGAGAGAGAGATGGATGGAGAGGAGAGAGAGATTCATAGAGAGGAGAGAGAGAGAGATATAATTTTCTTATCTCTCTAGCAGCTTTCTCGTGGGAGGCGGTGGTCTTATTCAGAGCCATGTAGAAGGCCTGGAGCTAAAGCTTGCTAAAATAAGACATTCATAAATGCGTTCGCTACAGTAGGCTAAATTATCCACGATAGGTGACTCACACATAATTGAAGCTCCGGGTTTAAAACCTGCGGCCAGCGACCGGTAACCAACACCAACACTATCTTGCAAACTGTATTAGCGCTGAATCATTGTAAGCTTATTGCTATTAGCTTTACTGGCCACTTACTATGCTAATTCCTTACATATTAACAAGGGGATTTCTAGACTCTCTGAGGCTGAGCTAAGTGGCTAATATCTGGCCAGTAGTCAGGTCTCACCCAATGACGGCGAAGGCCGGCAGCTCCTGGAGGTCAAAGGGGAAGTCGAGGCGGAAGCGGGTTTTGAACAGAGCTGTGATGGTCTCTGTGGTGAGGAGAGAGAGAGAGAGGGGGGGGGGGGGGTTAAGAGTCAACATGAATGAATGAAAACTTTATTTAACAGATTGCAGAATGGGTACAATACAGTACAGCTCAATACACACAATTGTTAAGGGGATGCAGACCTGAGAAAGACGTTTGTCTTGTTTACATCAGGGTCCCCCATTTTCAATTCATATAGACATTTATGACATACACAACATACATGACATTTATGGCATAGGGACATATAGGTATTTAGTACCGATACATTTGTGACATAAACGGTATTCAGATATACAGTACTGTTACCCCTAGATCCTGACAGAGTATATACCAGGGGTCAGCAACCTTTTTGACATGGAGTGCCTATTTGAAATATAGTTGTAACTAGTGTGCCTCAACAATATTCCATGCATCGTAATTTTTTGTTCTCATAATCAGGTCTTTTTAATGATAATTTTTACATTATTACATCATTATTGTTATTGTTATTATTAACAATATTATTATGATGGTTGTATCAACCCTAAATCTGAGTTGGGGGGGGGGGGGGGGGGGAATGCAATGCAGACAAACAGCTGCATACAGTGCGACCATTTCACTCACATTTGCCCATTCATTTTTGGACACATCAAACACCATTGGTGTGTGTACTGTATGTGTGCTGTCATAGCTCCACCTACAGGCCTAATGGAGAACACCAGGATGTGAATGGAGGGTGAATGTGAGGTATATCGTGTAAATAAGTTTTGATTGATCGCAAGACTACACTGTAAAAAAATATATAATAATAAGTTACCAGAACTTAAAAATATTGAGTTCAGTTACTGTGCATTAAGGTTCAGTTTTCAAGCCATAATAAGTTAACAGAAAAATAAGTACACAACCACATTATTTCAACCTAATAAAACTATGTTTATTATCATTGTTTTAAGAACACAAGTTGACTTGGTAATACTCACATTTTGAGTAAAAAAAATGGCTTTTAACATGTGCAATGTTCAATGAAATAGAAAAATAAATAATACAATTTGTTGATTAATCCCACTGGTCACAATGGTGACCGTAATAATGTTTTTGTTATAAGGCTCTGCAAATGTTACTGAATGATGTAGCAATGTATTTCCAGCTAAATTGAAATAATAAACAAATAAAGGGTCTCAATTAAATATGTGGTAGTAAAAAGAACCTGTGGGATGATTTCAACAAGATAAATGCGACAACAGTGCAAAATATTTCACTATAATATTTCAAAGCAAAAAAAAAAGACAAAAAAAATATAATTATAATTTTTTTTTTATGCTGCCCCCTGTGCCTATGCAAATGCCCCCGCGTGCCTATGCAGGCACGCGTGCCTAGGGTTGCCTACCCCTGGTATATACATATGATGGGGAGGGGACTGTACATTAGGAGGGGGTGGGTGGGTGGGAGAGAAATATACATACGGCGGGGAGGGAATATATACATGCGGTGGGGAGGAGACTGTCTATTAGGAGGTGGTGGGGGTTTTGGGCATTTACGGTGGCCAGTTTCGAATTGCAGCCTCCCGTAGGTGCTCTTTAAGAGCGGTTTTGAATGTGGGTAGGGATTCACATTCCTTTACAGCTTTGGGTAGGGCGTTCCACATTGATGTGGCATAATTGCGAAACGTGTTTAGTCCCTTGTTTGAGCCGAATCTGGGTTTAACATGATTTGTTGAGCTTCCTCTGGTGTAGTGGTTGTGGTATTCACTGACCTTTGGGAGGTATTTTGACATGTACATGGGTACCTTAGTCGTATAGTGTATCTTGTAGACCAGGCCCATTGCAAGTTGCTGTACTCTGTCGTCTACTCTAAGCCATCCTAGGTTGTCAAAGTGGGCAGGGGTGAGGTGGGTTCTGGAACATCATTTCAGGTAAGGTCTAAATGTTATATGGATTGCACTACAGCTTGTGGCCCTTCATACATTTACAGAGCTGGAAGGCCGCTTACAATAACTAGTACTCTCTCTTACATGATCACACTTACGTGACTGCCCACACACACACAACACACACACACAAAATACCCTCATCTCTGTTCCACACAGCCAGGACTCTGAAGATGAAGGCACTGAAGGTAGCAGCGAAGAAGCCTCTCCAATAGTTCCTCACTGCAAAGAACGTTGACGTTACCTCAATACTGAACAGCACACCTGGAACACACACACACACACACACATCACAGAAGAGAGGGATTCAAAGATTTAGTTTATTTACTTAATTATAGAGTAACTTACTCGGTTGTCCTATTAAGACACTGTGTACACTTTGTAATAACATCTTCACTCATGGAGTGAAGAAAACGTACTAATCTGTTTGACGGACATGTAGCCTGTAGTCCAGAAATATCTTGGCACAGGAATAATAGGCGTAAAAAAAAAATAGGCCAAAAAACAGCCCTAAAAGCTCTTAATTTGGCAACAAGGTCTCATCAGAAAGCGTAAAATATAGTACTAATCGACTAGGAAGTCATGCGTTTACGTTTAGTATCAGCAAGTCCAAAACAAACCACTATCCTAAACCAACCACATACAGCAATACTATGATGATGGTTCCTTTTAAGATTTAACGGTTATGGATAAGATATAAAGTTAGGGTTTGAATAGTTAGTTAGAGGCAACAGTGTGGTTAAGGTAAGGGTTTCTAAGCGAGTTCAGGCTGTAATTGGATAGTACACTATACTGGATGTGTGACAGGAGTGGTAGTGTGGTCAAGGGCAGAGGCAAGCACACCCATCTCTTATATATATAGCCAACTATCAGCCTAGTTGACTTATATAGGCTGGCGGTGTCACACTGCTACACCTCACCACTGGACCACAGCACTGGGTATTTCTGTCCACAACACATGTATGTTTTTGGAGCAGAGAGCAGAGTAGAGGAGACTCGCCTCCTATGGGGGCAGCGAAACAGCATCCCACCCCCACTGCGCAGGCTGCTGCCAACATCTCGATGTTCCTCGACTCATTCTGAAACACACAGGAACATTATGACTCAATCGGTCTGTAGCACATTTCATATAATGAATGCAATTCAAGATTATTTCACAGCAAAACAACGATGACAATGACGGTGGAATATGATACCAAATAATTTCAAATAAATGTCCAAAAAGGAAGGCATCGTTATGAAACAGAAAATGCATTCAAACCATCGCTGTGTAAAAGTAGGACCTAACACTATAGGACAGAAGTTTGATTATTTCCCATGCAGCAAGCAGCATTAAAACCGCAGACACACCTGACCTGAACAAAACAAACAAAATGATGAAACATCCATCAATAGACCAACAAGTCATAGTGTAAATACCAATTGAAAAGAAAAAGAAGGATGGAACTGCGTGTTTTTATGACTGTGCAAGGAAAGATGGGATGACATTCTGGAGATGGGGGGATGCATGCTGGGAAATGTGGTTTTCCCCCCGACCTGACCTTACCTTGGCCCCTATTAGGCTGGGGTCCTGAATGCAGCAAGGTAGTGGGAAACAAACTTTAGAGTGAGTGAGTGAGTGTGTGAGAGGGAGAGAGGGAGAGAGGGAGAGAGGGAGAGAGGGAGAGAGGGAGAGAGGGAGAGAGGAGAGAGAGAGAGAGAGAGAGAGAGAGAGAGAGAGAGAGCGAGAGAGCGAGAGCGGCTGACCCACATTCTTCTAAGCTTCAATCGTTGCCATGGTGATCAATGTCAAAATCACTATTCTAATGCTTTTTTTGGTTGAGTCTTTTCTTTTACCACTCCAAAATGTGCTTCCATCTGAGAGAAGATAAAGGAAGGGGAGGATAAATATGAGAGGAGAGGAAGGGAGGAGATGAGGAGAAGACTTTTCAGTGTGAGAAATAGCTTATAGAAAATCTTTCTGAAAACCTAAATCTAACACATTGCTCTCATTTACTCACTGCATTGAAACTTTTGCACAGGAACGAGGCTTCCAGTCATGGTCATTACTACTGAAGCTTCAGATCCCAGAAACATGGATATTGGGACAGGCAACGCCCACACATCAATTAATTGAGTTCATCTTTCAATTCAGGATTTTTATTTGTATTTTGTTAAGTATTACAATTGAGAATGAATGATCTATAGTTAATACATTAATTACAAGTAAACTGAAGCCAACCCTGGTTCAGACATTTCAGGAGTGTGTGTTTGAGGTTGTGCAAGCGTATGTATATAAATGGTAAATGGACTGCATTTCTACAACGCTTTTATCCAAAGCGCTTTACAACATATGCCTCACATTCACACACTGGCGGCGAAGGCGACCATGCCAATGTGCCAACATGTGTGTGTGCATATAAAGTGTGATACTGCGGTACTCCATTGGTCTCTGGAGTAAGTGCATGCTGGGACACCAACACCCTGCCAATAAGCAGACATTTGTACAAACTGTACTTCAAACACACACACACCACAACCAAGTTCCATAGTAACATAATGGGAATGAAAAAACTTGATTGACAGCAGACTGACTGTGTTGGATGAGATGAAGGGGTGTGGTGCATGCTGCAAAATATAGTTTGCACCCTCTGAAATGTCAGACGTTAACCTGGTCCCTGAGACTGGACTCATACAGGCAGCGTTGCGCTGAAGACATACACTTTAGTGTGTGTGTGTGTGTCCATTATAGAATATAGAATAGAAATACTTTTATTATCCCGTGGGAAATTTGACACTGCAAATCGCTCAACATTTAAACATTTAGACAGAACAGGTCACGAATTAGAATAATAAAACAAATCAAATCAAGTTGCCTAGGATAAGAGTAGATTCAAATAGAATAAAATGGAATAAAATATACAGTAAATAAATACAGTAAAAATATACTGAGAGGCATCATAGCAGCATGTGGGAAGGGGGGGGGGTACAGGTAGTAAAAACAACACAAGCTGTGTAAACAAATGTCAATATAATTTACTATCTAACTAACTGAAATATATATTCACAGTATTCACAGTGTCACATAAGGTGCAGTATGCATCAGGTAGTAGGGATGCACCAATATGAAAATTGGCCACCGATACCGATACCGATTGTTCAACTAACACTATCGGCCGATACCGATATTTGTATATAAGTATTTGTATTTTTTTATTTTAATTTTTTTTATGAAACTACTGTATATTTGTATGTGTATGTTTGTATTTGTAGGCCTCTTTACTTACTTAAAAAAAGGAAACATCAAGAAATATGTTTATGGTATCTACTATCTCTCTCCCAGTATCGTCTGGCGGCCTGCAGAGGGATACTATTTTCTCAACCAGAGCTTTCAACCAATGCAATGGAACCATTCTGGCGGCCTGCAGCGGGATACTATTCTCTCAACCAGAGCTTTCAACCAATGCAATGGAACCATTTTGATTGACAGTCGATTCGGCCAATTATGCCACACCGCTAGCACCCACCTCCTGCTGTTCTTACCACCAATCGGCAAGCGTTTATTAATTTTCTACTTTCGGGCATGCCGCCATTGATCTGCTTGCGACTCACTCGAGAGCACATCACAACAAACTTAACGTAGCTAATACCTTAGCTGCCCGGCCCGCCGACCAGCGCTCCACAGCATGACCAAATGAGACATAATGATTTTACTGCAACAAATGTTATAATAAAACAAAGCCTTTCTATACATTTGTCTGGTTGAAAACGTTATTAACACTTTGACTGCCTAAAAACGATTTACAACGTCTTTGCTGGCGATGCTAAAGTTGCCGGGGGACGCTGTACAGCGTCCTTATATCAATATTTCAAAAATCTGGAATCGGATTCATATTCCCCCTCCGCTGGCCTGAGATTCACCAGCAGGACCCACTGAGCTCTCTGGCGGTTCAGGAGCGCCATCTGGTGGCCGATCGGCGCAACTGCTTAACAGGAAGCGCAGTAGAGGTTTTGCTGGTCGGCCCTATTGCTTCCGGCCACTCGGGATAGGTTCCGGCACTCTAGCTCGTCACTCTACATAGCGATCGATTGCCAATAACTCGATAAACAACATGATTTGGACGTATATACCATTATACAAGCTGGAGATGGACCGGGTAATAATATATCCCATAATGATAAAATTTCTACTCGACGATGATCGCCCAACGGCGCGCGGAGACTGGGGTGAGTTTCAGCGTGTAACGTTACCATCTTCGATACTAACTGCTTTTATCAACATTTGACCCACATTAGATGATTGGTATAACGCTGCCCACGGAATTATAAACGCCCCCTCGCCCATCCGGTCAACATCAGATGACGTGTAGTAACTTCTAGAAGTACGTCTAGTTGGAATTTTTTATATCGCGCTGATTGCCATCAAACTGTATTTCATCATCAATATAATGCATTTGGGGCTATATATCACGTTCTGGAGAAAGTTGCAGAAAGAGATGAAAACATACTTATACATTAGACCATACTTTACTATGAATATGTGAATGAAAAAGTTTAACGTTGCTACACAATGAACAATACATATAGGACTTTGAATGGGCCCTAATAATGGCAATGTAGCAATAGAATTTAAAAAGTTATAGCCCTGCAAAGAAGGGGACGTTCTCCATAGACAAATAGCGCTGGCAATCTATGGTATATCATTAATTTAACCCATGGCAGCCAAAGTGTTAACAGATTGCAGAATGGGTAGTTTGGTACGGAATGAGCAACGGAATGGAACCGAGCTATGAACGGAATAATGCCTTGCTTACTTGCTGTGTTCGGGTAAATAATATGCTGATGTTATATTGAACGTGTAACACTAACTATATAACGTTATTAACTAACTAGCTACCGTACCGGGAGCTCACGTTGATGCCTGGATGGTGCTAACTAACTAGCTACCGTACCGGGAGCTCACGTTGATGCCTGGATGGTGCTAACTAACTAGTAGTGGGTAGTTGGGTACGGAATGAGCAACGGAATGGAACTGAGCTATGAACGGACTCGGAGTAATGCCTTGCTGCTATGGGTAATAATAATATGCTGATGTTATTGTCCGTGTAACACTAACTATATAACGTTAATGCCACAAAACGAATGCCTTGTTAATCATAAGTAGTTACTTTGATGCAGTAGCTTCATTGTGTGTGTGTGTGGGGGACGGCGGGCGTTGTGCAGGTAGGTCGCGAGTGAACCTTTTTTTTTTTTGCCTTTTGACGCTACACATTGATGGTTATTTATCGGCGACTGCTATCGGCACATTTGAGCTTATCGGCCGATAGGCCGATAGCAGTCAACAAGGCACTTATCGGCCGATACAGATACCCGACTGATATATCGGTGCACCTCTATCAGGTAGTGTTATAATTGACTATCTAACTAACTGAAATATACATTATTCACAGTATCACAGTATCCACATAAGGTGCAGTATGCCTAAGGTAGTGTTATTGTCCTCCTTGGGTTCCTATTAGTCCTAGGTCAATGTCTGGCAGCAGTCGCTGCCCCCTGTTGTGGAGCCTGGAGGCACAGTGATGCATTGTATAGTCTGATGGCTGTTGGAATGAAGGACTTCCTGTGCCATTCAGTGCTGCATTTGGGTAGTGTGAGCCTAGCACTGAACATGCTCCTCCTGTCAGCCAAGTCTGTGTATAGTGGATGGGAGGGGTTTTCCCTGATGGCCTGGAGCTTAGCAAGGCTCCTCCTCTCCGCCACCCTCGCTAGGGAGTCCAGCTCCACCCCAACCACGCTACTGGCCTTCCTGACCAGCTTATCCAGCCTGGTTGTGTCCCCTGCTCTCAGTCCGCTGCCCCAGCAGGTCACAGCGTACAAGAAGGCGCCCGCCACCACCGACTCATAGAACATCCTCAACATCCTTGTACAGACATTGAAGGATCTCAGCCTTCTGAGGAAGTAGAGTCGGCTCTGGCCCTTCTTGTACAGTGCCTCTGTGTGTTTTGACCCGTTCAGTTTGTTGTCGATGTGCACACCGAGATATTTGTACACCTCAACCATGTCCACATCAACTCCCCTGATGGAAACGGGGGTCACAGGTGCACTCCTCCTCCTCCCCAGCTCCACAACCAGTTCCTTGCAGGTGGCTTTTATCGCACCATGTGACGAAGTCCACTACCAGTTCCCGGTATTCCCTCTCGTCACCGTCCTTTATACATCCCACTATCGCAGAGTCATCAGAAAACTTCTGAAGGTGGCAGGACTCTGACCGATAGTGGAAGTTGTTGGTGTAGACAGTGAAGAGGAAGGGAGAGAGGACTGTCCCCTGCGGGGCCCTGGTGTTGCTGACCAGTCTGTCTGACACACAGCTCCGTAGGCGCACGTACTGTGGTCTGCCCGTCAGATAGTCCACAACCCAGGACACCAGGGGGGCCTCTACCTGCATCGCCTCCAAAACTCACCCAGCAGCCCAGGCCTTATGGTATCAAAAGCACTGGAGAAGTCAAAGAACATGACTCTCACAGTGCTCCCCGGCTTGTCTAGGTGAGTGTAAGCTCGGTTCAGCAGGTAGATGACAGAATCCTCTACCCCCAGTCGGGGCTGGTAGGCGAACTGGAGTGGGTCTAGGTGGGGTTTGGTCACCGGGCGGAGTTGCTCCAGGACTAAGGTATTTTACAGGTAATTTAAGGTAATTTACACACGGCAATTGAAATTAAACTGAAGTGCATCAGATCCACACAGTCCCAAACAAAACATGTCATCGACAAAGTGTCACTGCAGGAGTATAGCTCATGGGCACCTCGGCAGCGATTGGGGGCACTGTAGCGACACCACCACCCACCCTTCAGTCAGGAGCTTACAACTGGGATGTGCCCTTTTGACCGTGTGCTAGGGATCAAACCAGCCACCTTTTCACAATGTGGCCAGCCTCTCTACCTTTAGGCCATTTTGGATTGATGTGTGTGTGCTGTGTGTGTGTGCATGCTTCTCCCTCTCCTATTAAGTGTGACACTGTGGTACTCCATTAGGGTTCTAAGTGCATGCTGGGACACTAGTGGACACAGAGCCTGCAGGCTATGAGCAGACATTTGCATACTGTACTTCAAACTCTGAAGAGGAACAGACACTGCTGCAGAGGGGCTCCACACACACACACACACACACACACACACACACACACACACACACACACACACACACACACACACACACACACACACACACACACACACACACACACACACACACACACACACACACACACGCGCACACACACACACACACACACACACACACTTAATATTATGCCATAATGCAGCACAAAACACAGGACTCTAGGGGAAGAGGGGGAAGTGGGAGAACGGGGGGAAGGAAAGAGAGAGAGAAAGAGGGCTTCA
Source organism: Notolepis coatsorum (assembly GCF_963971535.1). Classification (NCBI taxonomy): domain Eukaryota; kingdom Metazoa; phylum Chordata; class Actinopteri; order Aulopiformes; family Paralepididae; genus Notolepis; species Notolepis coatsorum. The sequence continues at coordinate 61,294 of NW_028169331.1, read as the reverse complement.
GGGAGACAATGGTGAGAGGTAGATAAGAAAGATAAAGAGGAGGCAGACCGATGAGAGGGACAGGGAAAGAAAGAGCGGTAGAGAGAGAGACAAACGTGGGAATAGGGGTATAGTAGCGAGGGGAGAGAGAGATGGAGGGAGACCGATAGGGGGATAGGGGGATAGAGATGGAGGGATAGAGGAAGTAAAAGAAGCAGAGACTGATAAGACAGGCAGACAGACATAGACAGGAACACATACAGACTTTGGGGGGATGGGGGGGGATATGGAACAGGCTCTCCCTTTCTCTCTCTCTCCCATAACCCCATCTCTCCATCCCTCAAGACCCCCCTAAGCTGATATGAAAGGATAAGAGGAGCACAGTAGAGGATAGAGAGAGAGGAGAGGAGAAAGGGATGAGAGGGATGACAGAGGAGGGGAGAGGAGATGAGATGAGGGGAGAAGAAAAGAGGAGATGATGCGCAGAGGAGAGGAGAGAGGAAATGAGGAGGAGGGGGAGAGATGAGGGGAGACGAGAGGAAATGAGGAGCAACGTGTTCCCGTGAGGACCTCGTAGCACGTGCAATGAAAAGTTGCGCATCCTAGCATTTCCTACAAACTGTTCTCCCACTGCCACTTCTCCATGACTTTTAACATTCTGGTCAACGTTAGGTTAGGGTTAGATTATGGTTAGGTTTAGGTTATTATGATGTGGTTTAGGTTAAGGTAAGGGGACAGGTTAAGATTAGGGTCATGGTTAGTGCTGGGGAACAGGCACATTCATAGGAAATGCTACTAAGAGAATGAGAATAGCCTGAGAGGAGGAGAGGACTTTTCAAAGAGAAAGAGAGAGAAACTGGAGATGGCGGAAAATATTTTCACTCCTCTGCTCCCCAAGCTAGCCCCCTCCCCCCCTCCCTTCATCCCTCCTTCAAATGTGAATCAAGTCCATCTCTTTCAACTTCATGTCTCCTCTTTAAATATTCAGGTATATATGAAAAAAATTGCATGTTTATTTATTTTGTATTTTGGGCTCAATTCTCTGAGGATAAAAGTGTGTGTGCACACTTGTGACTGTGCTCTGCAAACAGAGAAACATTGATTCAAACTTCCTCACAGAGAAAACAAGAGAGAGAGAGAGAGAGAGAGAGAGAGAGAGAGAGAGAGAGAGAGAGAGAGATAGAGAGAGAGAGAGTGTGTGTGTGTGTGTGTGTGTTAGTGTTGTCAAAAATATCGAAGTATCGATACATATCGATACTGAATATTTAAAACGGCTTCGATACTCATTTCCCGAAGTACCGATACTTTCTGCAGTATCGGTACCAGCTGGCGAGTGTTCTACCGCAAGTTGTTGACGCGCTGTTCAGAGCGCGCTTGCCCCTCCGGCTCCTCCGAGTCCAGCCCTCCCCCTCACAGAGTCACAGAGAGCCGTCTTCTTCAGTTAGTAAACAAACATTTTAGCTGAAGATGGTAAATGCAGAGCCTCCGCAACTTGTGCCAGCGCCGATCTCCATAAAGAAATGAAAGAGGTTCGTGACAGCTGCTCTTTCAACGTCACTGTGACTGAAGCATTAAACCATTAACTCTAGTTTAATACATGATACGTTGTCTACTGATGGCGCATAATATCAACAGCTGATTCGTTGTAACGTTACAGTTACAGCTACCAGCTAACGTTAGCTACTGCTAGCTCCGTTAGCTTAGCTGGCTACTTGTATAATTACTGCATGGTAACGGAGTAACGTTAACGTTTAAACGTTATGTCGAGGTCATACAATACTACAGTCAACATAAGGTTAACGTTACCCCGTTTCCATCAAGTGTTTAAATAGCAGCAATCTTGTTGAAAATGTAACGTTACTAAAATGCTCCGAGCATTCTCTCTCTCTCTCTCTCTCTCTCTCTCTCTCTCTCTCTCTCTCTCTCTCTCTCTCTCTCTCTCTCTCTCTCTCTCTCTCTCTCTCTCTCTCTCTCTCTCTCTCCTCTCTCTCTCTCTCTCTCTCTCTCTCTCTCTCTCTCTCTCTCTCTCTCTCTCTCTCTCTCTCTCTCTCTCTCTCTCTCTCTCTCTCTCTCTCTCTCTCTCTCTCTCTCTCTCTCTCTCTCTCTCTCTCTCTCTCTCTTTAATAAAAACGAAACTGTAATATAAACAGTTCAGTTTGTCAGGTACATGCAACACAGATTACAGTGTTTACATCTGTCTGCTTGAGAAAATACCATGTTCTGCATTTGCAATAAAAATGATTGAAGTGAGATGAACAGTTATTTTTAAATGTATGATCTAAAGATAAACAAAGGGTTTTAAAATTGTTATATTTATCTTCTCTTATAGTACCAGAGAGAAGCTAAATTTGAAGCTAAATTTGTTAAAAAAAAAAAAAAAAAATTATATATATATATATTTTTTTTTATATCGAAATAATATCGAAGTATCGATACTTTTCAAGGTATCGTATCGAAGTCGAAATTCCAGTATCGTGACAACACTTGTGTGTGTGTGTGTGTAGCAGGACACTGCTGACATCTCTTATATTTACCATAGGAGTTGGAGTAGGATCAGTGATCAGGTCACATGATCATACACTGCACTGTAATTTAGGAGCCAAGCTGGTCTCAGATCAGTACTTTGAGACACTTGATAAATACAGGGTCAGGTGTTCTCAGGTGTGTTGTGTTAATTACAGCTCAGCTGAAATGATGGATGAAATAAATTGCTATATGGATTTTTTGTATCTACATAATTTCAGTTGGACGTATTCAAACACATTAATGTATAAAACAAACTTTGATATTATGTGCAAAATGAATAACGGGCCCCTTTAACCCCTTAAGCCTGATCGGCCTGGTATCTGTCCGAGATTTATTTCACATCATAAATAGATCAATACAGTCCGTATTAATTACTGTCGCATTTCTTTTTCAAATGTAGCCAAGAGTAAAGACCCTAACCCTATCAAAATAGCAGTCAATGTGTATATTTTCAAGCACTATGTTTGTGATTTTAAGTGTTATTAGCGAAATATGAGTTTCTAAAAATCTCAGAACATTGCATCGGAAACCGGATGATTTAGATACGAGGACATGATGCCGTCATGAAATCGTTGTAGTCCTAAGAAATAGGAGACCCAGGGACCCATCGACATTTCATAAAACTACACTACCAGCTCACACCAGCCGTCAAAACTGGAGCCAGCTGGCGTGAACAAATAATATTGCAGTGATTTTCGTGATTATATCTCACGGGTCGAACAAACCTGAACGTTATTAACATAAAAAACAATGCATTATTGTTTCTTTACCTTTCTGTGAACGTCTACAAAAAAAAACACGTCGCAATCTGGTGAAAAAATGGCGGAACTATGGAGATTATACAAAAGTAACTGTACTTACAGTAGACAGTCTTTGCTGCCCTGTACCGGGCACCTGGTGGTACTAAATCCAGATTTAACTCTGCCATTGGAAAGAGGAGATTTGGCCCGATCCATAGATGTATGACTTGGCCATAATAAGGTAATTTATAGGCCTGATATTCTATATTAATATTTCAAATTGCATGCGTCCAGATGGCAAAATTCAGTACTTTATCTACAAAAAAACCTGTAAATCATCTGCCCTTTATTAATTTGCTTGGAAAAAATTTATAATAATAATAATAATAATAATAATAATAATAATAATAATAATAATAATAATAATAATAATAATAATAATAATAATAATAATAATAATAATAATCGATATTCCCCTTTGGTTTATTACAATTTACTCAAGCATAGTAACAGACACACTATTTCTGACACTGTGAATACATTCCCTGAGGTACATAGATGTCCCTAGATACCAATAACATGCAAATGGACCTGGTAGATCTTCCTTCATTTACTTGTACTTTTAGGCGAATTTTCTGAAAATATGGCTTAAGAAGTTAAGAAAGACAGTAATAGAATCAATACACTAACAGTGTGCATGTGAGTGAGAGATAGTCACCTCATAAATTCCACCGAATAGTGACATGAACTTGCTGAGCAGTGCGGCACACAAGCTGGCGATGTGCACAAACGGACCCTGAGAGAGAGAGAGAGAGAGAGGAGAGAGAGAGAGAGAGAGATAAAGAGAAAGAGAAAGAGAAAGAGAAAGAGAGAGAGAGAGAGAAACATGAAATATCACATGCTTTCAAAAAAGTGCATTCTCCATATCGCTGCTGTCGGAACAAAACCTCATAACTCCATTTTTTGAATTTTTTTTTTATTATATAAATCAACCCCGTAGATCATCCTCCATATGTGTGTGTGGGTTTTACAAAGTTTAAACAATGGGAAAGCATTAAACCGATCATCTGTCTAAACCTCCTAACTCTATTCACCCTCAAATCTGTGTTAGTTTTTTTCATCTGCTGAAAAGTTGGGTTTTTGGAGTTATAAGGTTTTGTCCCGACAGCAGCGATATTGACATTCATAGGAGGAGGAAGGGGACGGAACAGGAACAGGATTAAAAAGCAAAGGGACTGGTGACGAGTGAGACGTGGGCGATACGTTGAAGGAGCAGAGAGACACGCGTAGAATCTCAACTAGCAGGAGATTAATGTAATGCTACACAATAGGAAAGCCTGCGGAACCATGTGTGCTGTGCGTGCGTCAGCGTGGGTGTGTGTCGGTGTGGGTGTGCGTCTCGTAGCGTAGGCCGCATGCCTTGGGGCGTTCCTCAATTCCTTTTACAGCTAAAATAACTGGGTTAGGCATTGATTTACAGTACATTTTGCCCACACACACACACACACACCTGTGAGTAGTCCTCGGGTTATAAACAGCCGCAAAGTGCGCTAGTTCCCCCCCCAAAAAAAATTCATCAATAATTGAGAGAAAAAACTTTTTTCTCTCTTTCTCCAGTCGCTCCCTGAGAATTCCTCTCTTCTACCATGCCTCCATTTCCTTCTTTCCCCATTGAATGAGACCAGGGCAGAGGAAAATACCTCAATAAGAAAAATATGAAATGCCAACCAGTCCCTTGTGTGTGTGTGTGTGAGAGTAAAGAGATTGTGTGTGTGAGAGTGAAAGAGAGTGTGTGTGTGTGAGTGAGAGTGTGTGTGTGAGTGAGAGTGTGTGTGTGTGTGTGTGTGTGTGTGTGTGTGAGAGTGATATTATAAGAAACAATGATGCGTTGTGTGCATGAGTGTGTGTACAGTGACGTTTATGTGTGTGTGTGTGTGTGTGTGTGTGTGTGTGTGTGTGTGTGTGTGTATGTATGCACATGTCCGAGGGCCCCTTGTCATATGAATTGTATATTGATTAACTGATTGACTTTGAGAGTTGTCAGCTTGGACTATGCTCTGCGGCTGTCATGTGGCGCGCGCAAGTGTTTGTGTGTGTGTGTGTGTGTGTGTGTGTGTGTGTGTGTGTGTGTGTGTGTGTGTGTGTGTGTGTGTGTGTGTGTGTGTGTGTCCTGAGTGGTTCCAAACTACTGGTGCATCATGTTCTGTGCTTTGAACCACATGTGCCGTGCGGAGACGATGAACGTGCCGCCTGATCTCATGCTAATTCATAGGAAACATCATAGGAGAAGCAGCAAACGCAGGTTTTGAGGACAAATCTGAACAGAGAAAATCTCATACACAACCTGACAGCGTGAGAGACTTCTGGAAGGTGGTTGGCTGCGGGTGTTGGGAGGGTTAAACACACTGAAAAAGTGCTGGGATTCTTACCCAATGTTGTTTTTCTCAAATAATAACAAATACTTTCTTTATTTGTTCCCTTGCCTCTCATTATGATGTTTGGTTTTTCCTTTTTTGAAATAAATGTAAATTATCTCCATTGAGACAGTAGGAAGGCTGAGAGGGAGACACAGAGAGAAGGTTCTTTATTGAGACAGTAGGAAGGCTGAGAGGGAGACACAGGAGAGAAGGTTCTTTATTGAGACAGTAGGAAGGCTGAGAGGGAGACACAGAGAGAAGGTTCTTTATTGAGACAGTAGGAAGGCTGAGAGGGAGACACAGGAGAGAATGTTCTTTATTGAGACAGTAGGATGGCTGAGAGGGAGACACAGAGAGAAGGTTCTTTATTGAGACAGTAGGAAGGCTGAGAGGGAGACACAGGAGAGAATGTTCTTTATTGAGACAGTAGGAAGGCTGAGAGGGAGACACAGAGAGAAGGTTCTTTATTGAGACAGTAGGATGGCTGAGAGGGAGACACAGGAGAGAATGTTCTTTATTGAGACAGTAGGATGGCTGAGAGAGACACAGCGATAAGGTTCTTTATTGATACAGTAGGAAGGCTGAGAGGGAGACAGGGGAGAATGTTCTTTATTGAGACAGTAGGAAGGCTGAGAGAGACACAGAGAGAAGGTTCTTTATTGAGACAGTAGGAAGGCTGAGAGAGACACAGAGAGAAGGTTCTATATTGAGGCAGTAGGAAGGCTGAGAGGGAGACACAGGACGGTTATTGTGGGATTCAATCCCAGGCCCGCAGGGGGTACATGTGACTCCAGAGGTTTGTGCACAAATGTCTTTATCATTTATATATATTATTATATTTTCCCCTGATCTTTGATTCTTCTGTACAGTTCCTTGTATGTATTGACTAACACATGATGCAAATTCAGGACAGTATGTTGATTTTACAGAACATTTGTGGAAATTGTGAGATAAATGCAGTTTTTTTTGTCTTTTTGGTAAATGGGAGATTATGTGAACAAAAACAAATCAAGTGATCTCCACCTTGACTTGTTGCACAACTGTTATGAAATGGGCTACTATAAGTTTTCCAATTCACTGTCAATAATGAATTATGCGCCACTGTAGGCTACGGTCATCTGAATTATGCATACGAGGAATTTGTTTAGTATCACAACATTATTTGGCTATTTCAAATACTTTCTTCATTACAAGCACGATTTCTAGGGTATTTCCCTGCTTTCAAACGAACTGATCCTGAGTTCACTTGGCTGAGACCACCTCAAACAGGCGAGCCAGTACATATCATTGTCACAGCTTCTTCACAACCAAATTTGAGGGATCCTTGCTAAAAATGCCTGCAAATATCGGCTGATATGTAGATATCAGAATGTGCTTTACTCACAAATATCAGTATTTATATGTGTGTGTGTGTGTGTGTGTAGGTGTGTAGGTGTGTAGGTGTGTGTGTGTGTGTGTGTGTGTGTGTGTGTGTGTTACCTCCTTGCCCAGAGGCATGCCGCTGCCCAGGGCACAGGTGAGTCCGATGACTTTGGCCACGAAGGTTTTGAAGGTGAGGTATTCTTTCAGCACCACGCCACGCAGGATGGTCTTCATCTCTGGGATACCTGAACCTAGAATGCAGCACAGCAGGGGGTTAGTCTCTGTGTGTGTGTGTGTGTGTGTGTAGGTGTGTGTGTGTAGGTGTGTGTGTGTGTAGGTGTGTGTGTGTGTGTGTGTGTGTAGGTGTGTGTAGGTGTGTGTGGGTGTGTGTTTGTGTGGGTAGGTGTGTGTGTGTGTCGTACCGACGGCCTGCGGAGCGAGGATCTGGGTGAAGCCAGCCGAGAAGGTGATGAGGACCACGGGATAGGTGACCCAGGCCAGATACTGCAGGAACACATTGCTGTCTAGGCCCCCGTACATCCACTTCTGTGCTGTGGACACACACATACACACACACACATTTTAAATGCTTTATTTGAACTCACTGATTCAATTATGATACTATACCATATAGACATTATACTACACTATATAGACCACACACACACACACACACACACACACACACACACACACACACACAGTCAGATGTATAAACATAACCAATACACTCACACATGCACACACACACCCACACAGAGTAGGCACATAAACCATGATCAAATTCACATAAACACACACAGCCATGTTTTCACGTGTTGTAGGGACATTCCTTAGACTTAAATTAATTCCCCAACTCCTTACCCTAACCTACTGTAACCCTTAACCTAACCTTAACCTAAAATAACCTACTGTAAGCCTTAACTAACCTTAATGTAAACCTAGAATAACCTACTGTAACCCTTAACCTAACTTTAACGTAAACCTAGAATAACCTACTGTAACCCTTAACCTAACCTTAATGTAAACCTAGAATAACCTACTGTAACCCTTAACCTAACCTTAATGTAAACCTAGAATAACCTACTGTAACCCTTAACCTAACCTTAATGTAAACCTAGAATAACCTACTGTAACCCTTAACCTAACCTTAATGTAAACCGAGAATAACCTACTGTAACCCTTAACCTAACCTTAACGTAAACCTAGAATAACCTACTGTAACCCTTAACATAAACCTAGAATAACCTACTGTAACCCTTAACCTAAAGGGGCACACCAACAATATGGGAAATGTGCTTACCGTCTTCTCCAGAGTCGGACAAGAAGATGGACCAATCTCCTCTCTGTGCGTTCAGTAGAAAGCTATCCGGCTGCAAGCTAGCCTAGCTCAGCACAAATGAATGGAAGAGGATACGGACCACTAGCCTAGCTTAAAACTCCGGGAGAGGTGTGTTTGGCTAGGCTAGTGGTCCATATCCACTTCCATCTTCTTGTCCGACTCTGGAGAAGACTGTAGGCTAATTTCCCATAATGTTGGTGTGTACCATAACGTACATCCAACACACACACACACAGACACAAAATGGGGTGAGCTTAGTGTCAGGGATTTTAAGAGACCGGAGATGAAACGTGGCCTCGAGGCTTTCTCACAGGATTTACTAGACAACATGTTGAGAACCCAAGTGTGTGTGTGTGTGTGTGTGTGTGTGTGTGTGTGTGTGTGTGTGTGTGTGTGTGTGTGTGTGTGTGTGGAGGAGAGTGGATTTACCTGGATGAGTGTCTTAGTTTGGGGTGACTCACTCTTTATACTGAGTGCATCAGTCCCCGGTCTCTGCATTACTCACAAGCATGTGCATGTTGTGCAGCAAAGACAAACACACTCAATACACACATGTCCCTCTCCCACAAACACACAACACACTCAATACACACATGTCCCTCTCCCACAAACACACAACACACTCAATACACACATGTCCCTCTCCCACAAACACACAACACACTCAATACACACATGTCCCTCTCCCACAAACACACAACACACTCAATACACACATGTCCCTCTCCCACAAACACACAACACACTCAATACACACATGTCCCTCTCCCACAAACACACAACACACACATGTTCCTCTCCCACAAACACACAACACACTCAATACACACATGTTCCTCTCCCACAAACACACAACACACTCAATACACACAAGTTCCTCTCCCACAAACACACAACACACTCAATACACACATGTCCCTCTCCCACAAACACACAACACACTCAATACACACATGTCCCTCTCCCACAAACACACAACACACTCAATACACACATGTCCCTCTCCCACAAACACACAACACACACATGTTCCTCTCCCACAAACACACAACACACTCAATACACACATGTTCCTCTCCCACAAACACACAACACACACATGTTCCTCTCCCACAAACACACAACACACTCAATACACACATGTCCCTCTCCCACAAACACACAACACACACATGTTCCTCTCCCACAAACACACAACACACTCAATACACACATGTTCCTCTCCCACAAACACACAACACACTCAATACACACATGTCTCTCTCCCACAAACACACAACACACTCAATACACACATGTTCCTCTCCCACAAACACACAACACACTCAATACACACATGTTCCTCTCCCACAAACACACAACACACTCAATACACACATGTTCCTCTCCCACAAACACACAACACACTCAATACACACAAGTTCCTCTCCCACAAACACACAACACACTCAATACACACATGTCCCTCTCCCACAAACACACAACACACTCAATACACACATGTCCCTCTCCCACAAACACACAACACACTCAATACACACATGTCCCTCTCCCACAAACACACAACACACTCAATACACACATGTCCCTCTCCCACAAACACACAACACACACATGTTCCTCTCCCACAAACACACAACACACTCAATACACACATGTTCCTCTCCCACAAACACACAACACACACATGTTCCTCTCCCACAAACACACAACACACTCAATACACACAAGTTCCTCTCCCACAAACACACAACACACTCAATACACACATGTTCCTCTCCCACAAACACACAACACACTCAATACACACATGTTCCTCTCCCACAAACACACAACACACTCAATACACACATGTTCCTCTCCCACAAACACACAACACACTCAATACACACAAGTTCCTCTCCCACAAACACACAACACACTCAATACACACATGTCCCTCTCCCACAAACACACAACACACTCAATACACACATGTCCCTCTCCCACAAACACACAACACACTCAATACACACATGTCCCTCTCCCACAAACACACAACACACTCAATACACACATGTCCCTCTCCCACAAACACACAACACACACATGTTCCTCTCCCACAAACACACAACACACATGTTCCTCTCCCACAAACACACAACACACACATGTTCCTCTCCCACAAACACACAACACACTCAATACACACAAGTCCCTCTCCCACAAACACACAACACACTCAATACACACATGTCCCTCTCCCACAAACACACAACACACACATGTTCCTCTCCCACAAACACACAACACACTCAATACACACATGTTCCTCTCCCACAAACACACAACACACTCAATACACACATGTTCCTCTCCCACAAACACACAACACACTCAATACACACATGTCCCTCTCCCACAAACACACAACACACTCAATACACACATGTCCCTCTCCCACAAACACACAACACACACATGTCCCTCTCCCACAAACACACAACACACTCAATACACACATGTCCCTCTCAAACAAACAACACACTCAATACACACATGCAAGCACACACACGGTAATGAAGAAATAAATTACGGAATGATTAGAGGAAGTAATCACAAGTACTCATCAGTCACAGGACAGAGTCTTCAATAACGTTGAATGGTGATCCATTATGTAAATGTATGTGTTGCTCTGATGTGACAATTATGACTTCATTGACAGATGGCTCCTCCATGCATTTCTGCAGACCCTCATCTGCACCTTTGTGTCTACTGTGTCTGCCCCTTGAACGGCCCTTCTAAGGTTCCTCTCCTCCACATGGCCTTTATGGTGTTTTGTTTTGTTCTTGATTTATTGTGATGTTTCTTCTTGACTTGTTTAAAGAAGACGCGTACAGCCCATGGGGACATTAACGTGTGTTGTCGGGCCTTACAAATACATTTTATTTGATTTGATTTAATTGCCTATATTTATGGCTTTCCTCTATTACCCTACCCATACCTGTACCTGTACCTCCCCTCCCCATGCTGCTATGATCCATGTTCCCAAGGGAAAATAAAGGAATATCTTATACACAAGTCCATATCCATCCATCCATCTATAACAATCTCAGGGCTTTCCCAATGGTATACAGTAGGGGTGCAGCACCACAATGACAATGTGTGTGTGTGTGTGTGTGTGTGTGTGTGTGTGTGTGTGTGTGTGTGTGTGTGTGTGTGTGTGTGTGTGTGTGTGTGTGTGTGTGTTCAACTACTGCACACCTTATACACAGTAGGGCTGCAGCGATTCGAGTCAAACGAGTCCATGACATTTTGTCGATTTGCATATTCATGACCAACACATCATATTGTTACTTATACATGCACAACATGTCATTTAACTAGTGTGCAATGATGGATGAATCATGTTTGAAATATAAATAACTTAAACCACTGTTTGTGATTCTGTCTAAAGCCAGGACTTGACTTAAGTTTAGTGTTTTAGTCCCACCCACTAGACAGAGCACACACTGTGCTTAGGCCCCACCTTCCTAATCACAGATTTAATTTGAAGTAGAACATTTCAGTGCGACTGTCAAGTTAGTAGTATTAGAATCATTAGTTTTTAATGTAATTGGTCGTAGGGAGGTCAGTGAGGTAATCAGAGGGCCCCTAGAAACGTCAATCATCATGTCAAACATCATGTCCCTCTGGATATCTGATTTAACAGCTGGACCCCTCTGGATATCTGATTTAACAACTGTACCCCTCTGGAGATCTGATTTAACAGCTGTACCCCTCTGGAGATCAGATTTAACAGCTGTACCCCTCTGGAGATCTGATTTAACAGATGTACCCCTCTGGAGATTTGATTTAAAAGAAAACTGAAGGGCCCCAAAAAAGAATTCCTAGGGCTCCAAAAGTCTAGGGACAACCCTTCATCCATCAGTCCCATCTAAGCATCCATCCATCCATCCCTCCCTCCCTCCCTGCCTCACCTTGTAGACAGATGGCTATGCAGAAGTCGACCACCCAGCTGACCAGAGCCATGACCAGTCCCAGGAGGATGAGGAAGATCCAGTCCTCTCCCACCCGCGAGATGAGGAACTTCTGACAGCGCACCGTCCAGACTGCAGGAGGGGAAGACCACAGGACACATAGTTAGGACTACACATGGAACCAGAACTACATTACCCAACAGCGGGTGTGTTTACATGCACACTATGCGTCAGCATTATTCTGGATACTTCATGGATAGTTCACTACTTAGCCAGTAGTGTAAACGATGCGTAGCCATTAGCTGACTGAGCGAGACCCGCGGTCAATGTTCTGGTCGTGTTCCAAGCGAGCCGGGCAGCTTCAGACAAGGCAGCACACAGGGTTTCGTAACAAAAAAACAAGTTGAATCCACACCACAACATGCAGACAAATGTTTTAACCATCCACAACAGTCCTCATGTATTTCTGAGGCTTGGTTCTTGTTTCAAAGCGACGTAATTAACTATATATTAACGCTATAGACCTTCCAAGATATGGCGTCGGTCTGCGAGAAGAATCAAGCACTGGAAAGACAAAAGGACTGCTGTGGATGGTTAAAACATCTGTCTGCATGTTGTGGATTAAAACCTGTTGTTACCAGACCCCATGCACTGCCTTGTCTGAAGCTGCGTGGCTCACTCAGACCCCATGCACTGCCTTGTCTGAAGCTGCGTGGCTCACTCAGACCCCATGCACTGCCTTGTCTGAAGCTGCGTGGCTCACTCAGACCCCATGCACTGCCTTGTCTGAAGCTGCGTGGCTCACTCAGACCCCATGCACTGCCTTGTCTGAAGCTGCGTGGCTCACTCAGACCCCATGCACTGCCTTGTCTGAAGCTGCGTGGCTCACTCAGACCCCATGCACTGCCTTGTCTGAAGCTGCGTGGCTCACTCAGACCCCATGCACTGCCTTGTCTGAAGCTGCCTGGCTCACTCAGACCCCATGAACTGCCTTCTCTGAAGCTGCGTGGCTCACTCAGACTGCGGGAATCGGCCAATCAGCTAATGGCTACGCATCGGTTACACTACTGGCACGAATTTCATTCCACTTCATGTCTACAATTCCAAACTATCCCTTTAAGTACAGTATGCCATGGCCAGGGATACGCTCATATCCAGACTACGATAAACACTCAACACGATAGCTGGGATATGTTGATATTAGCCGGGACACTGAGGCCTGGTACCTTTTTCCAATTCGGGTTTTCGGGGTCTGTGTGAGCTCCGTTTCCATGGTAATGTTCTAAGTTGTTTATTCATACCCATCGCACCACAGCAACGTACAGACAAGGAGATTAGGCAAAGTCATGATGAGTTAGGGTTTCATTACCATTCTGTGTGGAATAAAAGGACTGTCAATGTGCGATTAGGTGGAAGTCATCGTGTGAAATCTGTTCACACACACACACACACACACCTGTAGCACTATCCATCTTAAAACTGCAGTGTTCAAGATCGTTATGTAAAATTAATTGCGGGGCAGACACACACACACTCCTATAAAACAGTGTGATCTACTGTTATAGACCTTAGAACAACAGGGGAACACTTTCAAAGCTGTTATGTAATGCTCATTGTGAGGCGTCCGTGCACACACACAATCTCTCTCTCTCTCTCTCTCACCATGTTCTTTGCCACAAATTGTGACTAATTGTCAGAACAAACCACATTAATTTGGTTTAATGCTCCCTCTCTCTCTTTCTCTCACTTTATCTTCTCGCTCTCTCCACCCCTCTCCTTTGTCTCTCTTACTCACTCTCTCAGTCTTTCTTTCTCTCCCTCTCTTTGTCTCTCTCCATCCGTATATCCCTGTTTCTCTTTCTCTCCCCGTTTTCCCGGCTGTACCCCTCTCTCTCTCTGCTTTCCCTGCATCTCTCTATCTGCTTTCCCTGTATCTGTATAATATCCCACTCTCCCTCTCCATTTTACTCTCCTATCTTCCCTCGTTCCTGGCCTGTCCTCATTCCCCCCCCCCCCCCCCTGGCTGCTCCTCTCAGAGGTTACACTCCAACCAGCAGGGGGTCCTCGTTACTAATGACTGTTACAATACACACATAATACCACACACACACACACACACACACGCACGCACAGGCACACACACACACACACACACACACACACACACACACACACACACTCTCTCTTACTCTGTGTTTACTCTGCATGTAGAACACTGGTAAAATGTTAATGTGTGACTTTCATATCTGCTACGAGTTGGTCTCAAAGAAAAAAGGAGGGAGAAGCTAAAACCTCAACTGGTTCTTATATATATATATATATATATATATATATATATATATATATATATATATCTCCTCTTCACTTGGTACCTTTATTGATATAGATATATATACCTCCTCTTCACTTAGTACCTTTATTGATTGATATATTATACTGTATATATTAGGGGTGGGGGGGAAAGTTATACAGCAATTTGATGTGACACTCATTTTACTGCAATACAAATTATTAGAATGAGGTGAACAGAAAAAACGAATTATATATATATTGTTTTGCAGATGTTAATGTTTTCCATTGGGGACATAATTTGCAGTTGAAAAAAGGTATCGCAATATAATACTATACTCAGGGCTGGACGGTATGGTCTAAAATGTATATCACGGTATAATTTGAAGCATAGACGGTAACGGTATATATCACGGTATCAGTGTTTCCGTTAGAATTATTTGTTTTGCCTGATAGGCAGGCTATATAAAGAATGACATCCTCAAGGCATGTAGATTTATAATATTTTAACTTAAAACTAGGCTACTTTTGCATATACAGTCATTATATTCCAAATAAAATAAGTCCCGAGTCGAGACTCCGTGCTGCTCCCAAAGAATCCAAATAGTATGCAACTGCAGAGCCGCAGAGCAGGGCGCTTTCAGGTCGGGTCACAGGCCCGCTCAACAGCGCCCCCGACCCAACGGCTGAATTGCCAATGGCTGAATTGGAGTATTGCACTGTGCAGGCACAGCGGCCCCGCTCTGCGGCTCTGCAGCTGCATGCTTCTCGCAAAATCCAGCATGCAGCTCCCGCTGCCCAGCCGTCAGAACACTACACATAATAATGTTCACAGCAAACTGTAGTTGATCACCAGGTATGTTTTATTAACGTAGAATAATTCATATAAGAAAAACGATAGGGAAATCTCTTACCTTTCTCCACTGGTTAAAAATGCCAGGAACTGAAATTGAAACTTGCTGTGTGCCATGGTAATATGTGTTTATTATGAAATGACAATTGCGTGTTGACACGCCCACTGCGCGAAGCCTCCTAAATAACTTTTTCCAGTTTGCACATATCTATTATCTATGACTAATTCTGTAGCTCTACCGGTTACAAGGTATAGTCAAAATCCATACCGTAGAGAAAATTCATACAGTTTATACCGTATACCGTTTATACCGTCCACCCCTACGATCAGAGTATCGTGATATTGCAATATTGTGAGTCTAGTATCATGATAATATCGTATCATGGGGTTTCTGGTGATTCCAACCCCCTAATATATATACTACTGTATATACTTTTTTTTTTTAATCCTAATATATATATATGCATTTTTTTTTACTCGTTGCATGAAAGTTTCAGCGTGGCGGATAAAACGAGAGCTGTGCACTGTGGGGTGGACAGACTGGACACATTTTGTAAAGGGTCGTACGCTGTCCCCAGGCATGCAGTGGTGGTCAAACACGGTTAAACGACGTTTAGGCTACGTCACTGAGGCAGAAGTGCGCGCATCCTCTTATTATGCAACGTCTAGGTGATAAGTGCTGGCCGGGGTATACGGCGCGCCGACACAAAAATGACTCGTCGCGCCGTATACCCCGGCCGGCACTTATCACCTAGACTGTGTGTGTGTGTGTGTGCGTGTGCGTAGAGTGTTGGGCGTGTGTTATGTGACAAAAGACCGCCCGTCTCGTCCCCAGCACGGCCTCATGAAAGACGAGAGAGACATGTATGCGCGTGCGCGGGAGCGTGCGTGCACGTGGCGTTTGGCCTTGGCCCATATTACGACTGCACCACTGGCTGTCCCCGTCTGAGAGGAACTTATAATCAAAGCAAATGTTGGGTTATTTCTATAATCTACGCTGATGTAGGCACATTTTTGGAGGGGTAAATATAAAATAAAAAATGGAAGCGTTGGATAATGGTGATCTGGACGGCAGTTACCACGGCAGCAATTGAAGCATTTGGATTTCAGCCCCGAGCTAATGATTCCTTTTATTTTATTTATTTATTTATATATATATATATATATATATATATATATTTTTTTTAATGGTACACGTTTAAAAAAGGGGAATAAAAAACAAAACGAATGTCCTGAAACAAATTTTCAAGTTAGTACACTACACTACTAATCGAAACTCTTAAAATCCCCCCAAACAAATATTGAATGAAGTAAAAAGAGGCGAACGTTGATCGATGCACCAAAGACTGGGACAAATCAATATGGCTACAAGATGGAGTTTCACTTTCTTCTTCTAATCCCCCCTCTCCCTCCCCCGACTTCTCTCCTTCATTCCCTCCTGGTTTGTACGATGGGAAGAAACAGTTGTGATTGGAGGATGAAGAACAGAGGGCGGGGTTTAAGATAGGGTTTTCCTTGACTTGGATGAGGATCCGGCGGTTCCCCTTGCGTCATGCTGTGACCCAGCTATCCCACCCATGGATTAACAAGACAAGAGACGGAGACAGAGAGGGTCCCCAGAGTCTTCCACCTCATTAAGTGAGTGAGAGTGAGTCTACACGAGCGCTGGGTTTAATGTAACCGTGATTGTATGTGCGCAGTTGCACTGTTCGCCCACACACAACCGGGGTTTTGCTACACTGCAACCGCGGTCTTTGAAAACCAGAGTCCAGGGTGAAGTTTTGCGCAAATCCCGGTTTCAGTGGGTGCGTGTGGGCATAGCAACCGAGGTTATTCCCAGTGTTTACAGCAGAGCTGTCCCAAGTAGCGTTATATGAAAATTATTGTAACAAACTTTTGTTCGAAACGTATCGTCTGTGTTGAAGTGTTGTGATCGACTAATGATGTCTGTTTGTTGTCGCATTCCTGACCTGACCAGAGTAAAACCTGTAGCTGCGGCTAAACTAAACTAATGTGTTGTCAAGTTATTGTTATAAGGAACCCAGTCCAGACTGCATCCCCTTAACAATAGTTTGTATTGAGCCGTATTGTATTGTACCCATTCTGCAATGTGTTAAATAACGTTTGCATCCATTCATTCTACTAGCGTTAACGTTACCACATTATTACGTTAGCATGCAAGCTAACTAAATCGCCGATGCTAGCCTCAGCTAGCCTCGATGCTAACTATACATGGAGGATGCCATTCACATTAGCATGTAGCTAACAACACCGGAGATCTTTTTGTGACCATCCGCTCTTGGTGGTAAATTGTGTTGATGTTTGTTTTGTTTCATCAACAAATGAGAGGCAGAACACACAGTGAATGTATCCGTTTTGTTTATTGCACTTTTATTGCACTTTCTTTGCTGAAAAATAAATGCTACGTTGGCTAAATGTATTTAAAGATGGTGACTTTGTTGTTTTTAAGCAGGAAGTGTAGTGAGCGTGCAACCTTTTCTGATTGGTTGAAATGGCCTTCATGTCTGAACAACATCGCCACCTACTGCTTTGGCATTGCACTACATGTATATGACGTCACTCTGTGCAGAGTTTAAACCAGTCGTGTGGACAGGGTTTTATTTTTTTGCATAATTAAAAAAATCCCGGTGTCATTAATACCCGTGATCGTGTGGACAGGGCCAAGTCTCCATCTTTGAAAACAGGTGTCTCTAATTCAGACTCTCCTTTTGATCTCCTAGTCGTGGTCTGGTCTTGGACTGATTTTCAACCTGAAATGTATTGTTCTGTTGTGAGGAGGACATGTGATAATCAGACATCATTTTTAAATCAGTTTTTATTATATATTTTATTATAGTTTCTCTCACACCTACAGTAGTTCTAGTTTTTCATCTTAGTTTTAGTTAACTAGAATATCCTCGTCGGCATGGACTGAGAACGAGCTGGAACTGGGAATGATATTTATGTAACGCTTGTCTTTTTTTTTTTTTTTGACAGAGAGCTGGGGAGAATGCTGAACGGTCAGAGGGAGCCACACGCCACCCGTTCTCCAGTGCGAGAACAGCCAAGACACACGAACGCTCTCCAATCAACACCTCCAATAGCAGTCGGACACACAAACACATGTATATATATACACATACACACTTATGCAAGTGGCGAGAAACATGGACACACACACAGCTTCGGGTGCGTTTTCGAGACATCTGTGACATTTCTGAGATTCTTCTTATACACGTATTAGGTTGTCATATAAGGGTATATGTGTGTGTGTGTGTGTGTGTGTGTGTGTGTGTGTGTGTGTGTGTCTGCATCATCTCACCCACGGGCCGTCTGTGTTCTGAAAGCCCCTTCTGTTACCCAGACACGACCAGTGTGTGTGTGTGTGTGTGGTGGATAATATATATATATATATATATATATATATACACACACAGTATATATATACATATGACTACAATGTGCGTGTCTCTCTAATTTAACGTTAATTATTATAAATGGTAACAGACTTTTTTTTTTTTTTTTTTTTTTTACAGCTTTTTATTGGTCATACAAGACCGACAGAGGAGAGGGAGAACGGGAGAAGATGTGGGACAAATCAGCCCGGGAGCGGGAGGCGAACCCGGGACGGCCGCGTAGGTCTGCGAGGCAGTATGCGGTTCGCCACTGGGGCGCCCCGTAACTGACTTTTTTGATTGACAATAGGTATTAAAAGGAACACGCCAAATTTTGGGGAAATTTGCTTATTTGCCATCTACCCCGGAGTTAGACAAGCCCTTTTGTTCTCTGCATGCATTAAAAATAGGGAACACCCGCACTGTTAGCCTAGCTTAGCGTCATTCACTGGAAGTAGGGCTGCCCAGTTAGCCCAGTTCCCAACAGTCACGAAATACACTCCAAATACAACTCCAAAACTTTCCTGTAAACATGTTGTGACTTATGTATTTACCACGCGGGGGAAAACAAATTTAATTAGACATTTTCTAAGCAGATATATAAAAAAAAATTGCCGAACCACTGCTGCCTGGGCGCAGTAAGAGGTTAAGTATTGGGTATAACATTATTTGCAATAAGCTCAATAAACACAGATAATATTTGAATAATATTTATCATTGCATTGGGAATGGGAGCTCTTGCATCACACTCGCTGCCCTCCATTTCAGAAAGCATAAAATTATGTTCGTTTACGTCAAGGTTTACTTTGGGTTTTTCTTAGCCAATAATGGGCCAACTTTTTTACATGTATTTTTCCATGAACTAGTTTATTATATTTTGATGGCAGCGTGCAGTTCGCTAGCTTTGTGTGTTACATGTGTAAATGTGAAAAAGCCTAAAAGTAGCCTTCTACCCGTGCATCCAATAGAGTCAAATATCTTCCGTGGCGGCATGTATTTCTACCGGTATACCGGTTCAACCGGTATATAATGTCATCGAGACATTGAATCTGTGTTTTGTGTTAATGAACAAAACCTTGTCTTATAGGGACTGCTACCTTATAATTGAATTGAGCTGTTGAACAAGGATCCAATGTCCCTGATGACTGGTGGCCATATTTAAACTCATTTACTCAATAACTGTCGAACTAAACAAATGCGTGCAAAACGGTTTAGACTTTTTGGATGTGTGTGAGATTTATTATGTGCAAAATAAATCAGCATTGTTTTTTGGGGCCCCTTTATTCAAGCAGCAAGTAATACATCCTTACTCAGCAGTAGAGACCAGTAAACGTGACCATCTTCAAAGCTCTATGAAATATACAAATCTTATACATGCCACTGAAACCCATTCGAAATCTACAGCAAATGACTTGAACCTGCACAGAAAGAAACACATTTTAATGCATAACTGTGTCCAGCTTTCTGCTGTTGGCTGGCGAACGCTTGCCGATTCGACCACAAAGTTTAATCACGAAGCACTCAATCGTAAAGCACAGGGACACTACGAGGCATGAAATATGCAGGGACATATTTCTCCTGTGATGGCAGAGCACTAAAAACAGGGACCGTCGCAAAAAGTGCACATGGAGAATAGAATAGCGTGGCATCCTAATGACAGAGAGTTCAGATACATTTTTATTGACTGCATTTCAAGAGCGTACATTTCTATAGAATACATAAACATGTGTTGTGCTGAATGTCCATGTCACAATGTCCATTATACCTACCTACTGCTTTCTAGGGCGGTCTTAAATACTTCGAAGCTTCATTCGATGGGCATGGGATTCGAATGGGAAAATAAAATTAGAATATTTATATTTTTTTGCCAAATCAACTCTGCCTCTCTTTGTTAACTACAACAAGCACTGCTGTTTGTTATTTAAGATGAGGTCGGACTCGGCACTGACAGATTTGTGTTCATTGTATAAAGCCTCAAATGACGGCTTACAATATTTCATGAAAGCAAAGTGTTTCGTTTGTCTAAGATTTAAAAAGGTTTCAACTTTACAGCACTGACAAAGTTGAACAAAGTGCTGTACAAGTCCCACAACATAAAAAATATTTTTTTCTTTAATAAAATAAAAAAAAATTAAAAAAATGCTTTTAATATTAAGCTTCGAATTAAAATCGAATCTCGGTCCCGAAGCTTCGAATGCCAAAAAAAAATTCCAAGGTCAGCCCTACTGCTTTCACTGTCTACAACCACCCTACACTGAAAACATAGTAATAATAATCTACCTACCTCATATTATGATAACTCTGTATGCAAACATGTACAATAGTGCTGTATATACCGTTTATACAACAGGTAGTTACGACCACGCATTGTGATTGGTCGAGAGCGTTCTAAACTGTGAGTATATTCATGATATTCACCTTGCGCTAGCCAAGTTAGCACACGTATACACACACGCACACAGTGGGCCAGTGACTTTGGTGTAGGGGTGTAACATTGCATCGATCCTAAGGTGACAATTCAACTGCATCGATTTGAAAATGTTAGAATTTATTAGAATCGCAATTTTAATGTGTACAGTGTTGTTATTCTCATGTCCGTTAAAGCCAACACAACGGCATACGCTACTGCATCAACGTTATGATTAACAAAGGCATTCGTTTTGTGGCATTAACGTTACATATATATTACTATTGCTATTTATAAATCTAGGTGTTCTAAAATCAATTGCTATTGATAAGACTAGAATAAGTTAAATTAACTTAATGTTACTGTCTCAGAAAAGTCTTGCGTAGAGGAATGGCGGACATTCCGGAAGTAAAAAATCCAATAAGAGCTTCCGATTGGTGGTAAGAACAGCAGAGGTGGGTGCAAGAGGTGTGACGTAATTGGCAGAATCGACTGTCAATCAATGGTCTACCTGACATGCAAACTCATAAACAATGTTTCTGTACTGGAGGTGTACAGTATTTCAATAGGCAACCCTGAAAGGATTATTTTTCTAGAAAAGCAACACTAGCCAAAACATAGGCATTGTATGCATAAAAGGGGCAAAAGCTAAAGTTAAAGGTCCCCTGTCTTATAAATCGCCTTTTCCAGTGTTTAGCATTGTTTTCTAACAAAGCGGACAGTGCCGGTTAGCCTTCGGCAGAGGTGTTAGTTGGACAATGCCTAGGCTAAACGGCACTGTCCGCTTCCATTCATTGTGCTAAGCTAGGCTAACATGCAGCCAGATAGCGTTCTACTTAAGTAAGTACTTTTCTAAGCACTATTTTCCATTTAAAGGGCATTTATAAAGGATACAGTTCACTTTTAATGCTGTTTTTTATTGAAAAGAAAATCGGATCCAATATTTATGGCTTAAAACCAATTTCCGACAATTAGTTACACTTTAGATTCAACAATTATATTTCTTGATTCAGAACTATTTTATCACGGATGAACAAAACTTTCAATGCAAATGGTTGATTTGAATTTCAAGGACTTTTTAAGCACCTTGTTAAAAAATTGGCTGTTTAAGGAATTCCAGGCCTCGACTTGTTTTGGTAAAAAAAATCAAGCACTTGCACTATGTAAGGGATAATGTATAGCTACGAGGTCATCGTCGCAAAATAATTGACCGACACGGAGTTTAAAATACAGAGCCGCCTCGGCGAGGTGTTTTAAACGTCAGTGAAGGTCAATTATTTTGCGATGATGACCGAGTATAGCTATACATTATCCCACTTATTACATGGCTAACTTACTAACAATATACCTAATTCATCGACAAGACTAGATCCAATGCAGACGCAGTTGTTCTGTGGCTCTGTCAGCCCAAATAAAGTGATTATTATTATCGGCAGCCGGCAGGTCTGTGGTCTCTGGTCTGATTGCATGACTGAGTGCAGCTGTGCATATGCTGAGCTGCACTGAGGCAGTGTGTCAGTGGGGCTTGATTGCGAACAGCTGCGCACAGCGGTCATTATTGTCCCACAGAGGTCCGTTATCGTGTGATAACGGACCTCTGACGCGCGCTATTGACCAATCACAAGCAAGCATTTCGGCGAATGTGAAAACGCCATGTAATAAGCTTCTATAATGTCTATACTATTTTATGCGCACAAGAGTGAATAACTCCAGTTCGGCCAGAGGTGCAGCCCTCCTGCCGACTTCTTACACAATGTCTCTTTGGATAAAAGTGTCCGCTAAATGACAACATTTTAATGTAAATGTAGATCAGATCTGGCTGGTCTCACTTGGAGGAGAGCCAAGCAGCTAGCAGGGAGACTGTTCAGCACAGTATCTACCATCATTACCAGCTGCTCAGTGCCATGGAGATGATTTCTTTCTGTGTGTCACTGTACCGTCTATCTAAATCGTGTTGTTTTCTTCAACCTGGCTGCCATCGTGTGCAACTGGCCTGTTTAGAACTATCCGTGCATGCTTTTATTTCCTCTAGGCTTGACTACTGCAACTCACTTTTCACCTGTCTCACCAAATCATCCACAGATAAACTACAAATGGTCCAAAATGCTGCAGCCAGGCTACTCACAAGGTCAAAAAAATCATGTCACATCACTCCCATTTTGGTATCCCTGCACTGGCTCCCGGTACACTATAGAATTCACTTCAAAGTCCTCACTTTCACTTTCAGAGCACTTCACGGTCAGGCCCCCATCTACATCACGGAACTCATCCATCCCTACACCAACACCCGCTCACTCAGATCTGCCGATCAGCACCTCCTAGTGATCCCCAGGACCAGGCTAAAAACAAGGGGTGATCGAGCCTTCGAGGTGACAGCACCAAGGCTCTGGAACGCTCTCCCCCTGGACCTGCGAACTGCCCCCTCTGAGAACTCTTTTAAAAAACAACTAAAAACACATTTGTTCAGGCAGGCTTTTGATCACACATAGGCGCCTTTTTCTTGTCCTCACTGTTCTATAGTGTTGTTTTAATTAGTGACTCATGATTTTATCCAAATTCTTTTATTCTACTTTTTCTATCGGGTTTCACTGTTTTTAACTGCGGTTTGTCTGTTGTCATTTATTTCTGATTTTGTTTTTATTGTGTTTTTATATTAAGCTGTAGTGTAAAGCACCCTGTGCATTCGTGCTGTGAAGGGTGCTATATAAATAAAGGTCATTCATTCATTCATTCATTTGACTGCATGGGCAATCTGTACAGTATGGCCCTTGGCCGTGGATAAAAAAAAATCTTGTCTATGTGAATGAGTGCCCACAATTAAGTTCTCGTACTTCTCACTTTTCATGAAGCATTTTCATCAAGTACGTGCGTGTGGGTGTGCGTGGGTGTGTGCGTGTAATTTGGTCTTCGTGGAGGTGTAATTTGGTTAGCTCTGTCTGCCCTGGTATGGCCTAATAGCTTTCCCCTGCAGCACACACACACACACAAGAGTGGTTACTTGCTTTATTCTTCCTGGCATGTAATAAGCAACATGCTTGTTCCTAATCACTCTCCTTGCTTTCTTGCTCGCCCTCTCTAGGCCTTTGCACCTCTTTCCCTCTCTTTTCATCCCTCTATCCTCCCATCCCTCAGTCTCTCTCCACCCCTTTCTCCATCTCTCTCCATCCCCATCTGTCTGTCTCCATCTCTATCACCCCCCTTTCCTCTCCATCCCTCCGTCTGTCTCTCTCCACCCATTTCTCCATCTCTCTCTCCATCCGTCTGTCTCCATCTCTATCACCCCCCTTTCCTCTCCATCCCGCTCTGTCTCTCTCTCTCCATCCCTATCCGTCTACATCTATATCCCTCTCCACCCGCCCCTCCCCCCTCCCACACACTCTCTCTCTCTCTCTCTCTGGAGGGAGGAATGATGACCACATACCTACCAAGGCTAATTTATGTTACCAAGGATACAGGACACACTTGTGTGCGTGTGCATGAACACAAAAAGCCTGCATATACATATGTCTGTGTGTGTGAAAGTGGACATACACCCGTCTGTGTGTGTGTGTGTGTGCGTGCGTATACAAGGAAGTGTGAATAGATGTCCGTGTGTGGTTGTGTAGTGTGTGTCTGTTTGCGTGTGTGTGTGTGTGTGTGTGGGTGGGTGGGGGGGGGGGGGGGGGGGTGTGCATGGGTGAAAGTCAATTTGTGAAAGTAAATTTGCAGTGTGCATGGACACATGCATACTGCAGGTGTGTGTGTGTGTGTGTGTGTGTGTGTGTGTGTGTGTGTGTGTGTGTGTGTGTGTGTGTGTGTGTGTGAGAGAGACCTGGCTAGAAGCCACAGCTAGAGGAGACAGTAAAGCGCAGCGGGCTGCAGAATCCCTCCCACTACATCCATAGAAATCCAATTATTCAAATCACAGCTCTCTATGGTTATGCAAGGTTACAGCTAATGTAAAGGTTAACAGAACCTGCTGTTAATGCCTTCATTCTGCACAGGCATGCCAGTGTGGAGTGTATGTGTGCAGTGTGTGCATGCCTATGTGTACATATATACGTTGTGTATGTGTGTGCCTGCATCCATAATGTGGCTTCAAGCACACGGTGAAGGGAGAGATTCTATTAGCAAGGCCTGGGTGTGTTTAAGACTATAGCAGTTCCTTAGACTTTAATTAGCCTAAATGCAGCCTTCGACACAGTCAACCATCAGATCCTCCTCGCGTCCCTGGCTGGCTCTGCGCTGACATGGCTGACATCATACCTCAATGATCGCTCCTACCAAGTGTCATGGGTGTCCTCCAGGGTTCGGTCCTAGGACCCGTTCTCTTCTCCCTCTACACTAAATCTCTGGGTAACATTATCACGTCTCATGCCTTCTCGTATCATTGCTATGCCGATGATACTCGACTCTTCCTCTCCTTCCCTCCCTCAGATATCCACGTCTCTGAGCGGATCTCGGCCCGTCTGTCCGACATCTCCGCCTGGATGACGACCAACCACCTCAAACTGAACCTAAGCAAAACAGAATTGCTCCACCTGCCGGCCAAATCCTCCCCCCTGACCGACCTTTCCATCACAGTCGAGAATGCAGCTGTGACCACGTCCCCGACCGCCAAGAACCTTGGTGTTGTCCTTGACGACCAGTTGAACTTCTCCGCTCATATCGCAGCAACAACCAGAACCTGCAGATTCCTCCTGAGCAACGTCAGAAGGATCCACCCCTTCCTGACAAAAGAAGCCACCCAACTCCTCGTCCAATCAACAGTCATCTCCCGCCTCGACTACTGCAACGCACTGCTTGTTGGCCTTCCGGCCACTGCCACCAAGCCTCTTCAACTCATTCAGAACGCAGCAGCCCGCCTGATCTCAAACCTACCGAAGTCAGCCCATGTCACCCCACTTCTTAGGAACCTGCACTGGCTCCCCTATTGCCTCACAAATCCGCTTCAAGGTCCTCGACCTGGCATACCGTGTGGCAAAGGGAACCGGTCCCGCCTACCTCCGGTCAATGGTCTCTAACTACACACCCTCAAGACCCCTACGCTCTGCATCTTCTGGCCGTCTCAGACCCACTCCTACCCGAGCTCCGGGAGGGTCATCAAGGAGAAGCCGCCTTTTCTCAGTCCTTGCCCCACAATGGTGGAACGAACTGCCCACCACAGTTAGGACAGCCGAAACCCGTCCAATCTTTCGCCGTCGACTAAATACACACTTCTTCAACCATTATCTGAAATAAAAAATTTAAAGAAATAAAAAAATATATATATCTAACCCCAACTAACCTTACTGTCATGCACTTGTCCTAATATACTAACCTACACTGTAGCACTCAACACTTTGATGAACATTGTTACTCAGCTGATGTGCCCTTCCTGATGACTTGTCGTACAGAACTTGTAAGTTGATCTGGATAAAAGCGTCAGCTACATGACTAAATGTAAATGTAAAATGTAAATTAAAATAGAGGCGACAGTGTCTCAGGAGGTAGAGCAGTCGTCTGGTAATCCAGAGGTTCCCGGTTTGATTCCCGGGCACCGTGTGGAAGTGTCCTTGAGCCAGACACAAAACCCCTAACTGCTCCCGATGAGCAGGTTGGCACCTTGCATGGTTGCCTCCGCCGTCGGTGTGTGAATGAATGGGTAAGATGTGAGGAACAAATTGTGGATGGAGAGAGAGAGAGAGTGGGAGAATATGAAAGGTTGTGAAGGTATCTGTTTTGACCTAAGGACTGGCAGCTCAAACTCCAATGACCCTAGCTGGAGAGCATGTAGGTGAAGGATGCTGTGCTCAGTGGCTAACGGTAAGAAGGCTGAGGGTGTACTGGGAGGCTCCCAGCAGGAATGGTTTGACAACAGTGTGGTTTGACATATGTTTGATGTATTTTTATTGACAATTGAGCTTTTGTTTTAAAAGTGTATGCTTTAATACTTTTGTAATAACGACATATACAGTATATTACTGCTGCAAGGAAAATCTTTTAGATAAAAAAAAAAAAAGAAAAAAGATAGATACCAATTTCCTCTCTGTGCGTTAGAAAACTATCCAGCTGCAAGCTACCCTAGCTTAGCACAAATTAATGGAAGTGTATACGGACCACTAGTCTAGCTTAAAACTCCAGGAGAGGCGTCCTTGGCCAACAGCTAGGCTAGCCGGTCCGTATCCAAGCTTCACAACCTCCACGTTTTCCTCTTCCCTCTTCACCTCACTCCATCTTTATCCATCCGTCCATCCATCTCTCCATCCATCCTCGCCTACTTCTGCCTCTAAGTCGATGCGTTCTTCATGCTAACGTGATGTGAAAACAGCCAAGTGCGTATGTAAATGTGATGTGTAGAAAGAAAGAAAAAAAGAGAAAGATGCTAACGTCGGTTCTCGGTCGACTGAGGCGAAAATAAACTACCTGTTACGAAGGATCAGATTAAACCGAATATATATATTTATTTATGGATATATATTGAATAGTATTTGTATGTCGTTTGATATCCCTTGTATATTCCTTGTACATATGCACGGAATATCCCTTTAGCCTACTATAGCCCATAATAGTTCATTCTCTTATTGGACAAAGGACCAGGCGCCAGGGGACCAGCCCCTGGCGTCAAGTTCAAAGGTACCGACGAGACATGTCCGTACTAGCCCCGGCTCCGCTCAGGGATACGGCTACCGAAATGAGAGTGGCACTATTTGTTCACCGTGCATATAAATATGGCGCAAGTAAATGTAGAAGTCCCTTACCCTTCTTCCCAACTTAGTAACAGAACGTGAAGCCTCACCCACGATACGACGTGCGGTGAAGTATGGCCTGTTTGGCCTTAGAATAGCATTGAGACCTCGTGCGAATTAATAACTGAATTTGTCAGAGTTTGGCACTGTACCGTCGAGTGCGACGTATTTCTATCAAGTAATAATAGTCTATCGTGTATGGTGCATAGTGCGGTTAGAGTTCTAAAGTGACCAGCATCTCCAACGCTTCCTCGTGTTATCTAGAGTCTTATCCAGGTTGGGCCGACCACATGGCGCTTTCATCCGAGGAGATCTAGGCGAGGACCGAGGGACATGTACACTGGATTACCTACCCGACGACTGCTGAGCCCTATGCGGCTGGAATATATATTTGCTTTGGTACTGTGATTTGTGGAGCGGATAATCGCCGACGCCTGTGAGTGTTGGATTTACCCCAGAGAGGAGTCAAGTTGAGTCGGCGCTCAGAGAGACTGAGGTCGCCTAGCTTCTTCTTCATTGTGGAGCTACAGCCTACAAGAGAACCAAGGTGTATTCATCTGCGGATCAACAGTCTATTGTCTTCTGTACTTGAAGTCTCCATAGATATCGTTGACCAGCCGGTCTACTACCGACGGCTCTCCTACCCCCCCTACCGGCTTACAACCGGGAGGACCCCCTCCAGAATATCCCGCTATATCATTAAGTGTACCATAGATATAATTCCCTAAGAGCCAGGTTGTATACTTGCTTCCTGCGTAACCAGAGATTGGACATTCAGTGTTGATTTGCCTACGAGTACTCATTTGCCTTACAAGTGCATTCAAATGATAAATGTAAGATAAATATTCTATGTACCTTTTGCTCCATTAAATATTTGATTATTACCTTTGACTGGAACCGATTTCATTGTGGAAAGTGTTCATCATATTTAGATATCGTGTACTGTATGGCCAGTAGTTAAAGTACATAAAGCGGTAGTGGTTTAATGATACCATACTTATCAATACAGTCAGGGAAGTGTACCCCTCAGTTACACTACCCGTCTCGCACTCAATCACTCCCGCGAGCGAGGGAGGGTGGGAGGGTGGGTAGGAGTGTTGGAACGGGAACGGAAGAGCAACGATGGAGGAGTGGTGACAAGGGCCTTACGGTGGAGCCACAATGTCTGGTTAATGAGGTTTAATGGTGTACGAATGCACACGAGAACGCACACACAGGGGAACAACACACACCATGTACACAAACAACAGTCTGATTACTCTAAATATCTCGAAACATATCGTTGCACTTTCATCATCATTAATGTTCCCATGAGAATTGGACAAACTTCTCCAACATTTCAGAGTTGGAGGGCGAGGGGCGGCCGGGTAGCGCAGCGGACTAAGCGTCTGCCTACCACCGCAAGAGACACTGGTATCGAATCCGGCTGTCAGCGGTGCCTCCGGCTTGGCCGGTCGTCCATACTGATACAATTGGCAGTGTCAGCGCGTGGGAAGCCGGTGGGGTGTATCCTGGTCGTTGTAAACAGCGACTCCTACAGGTCAGTCAGGGTGCCTGCACAGCGAGGGAGGGAACTGGGGGAGGTAGTGTGATCCTCCCACGCGTTACACGTCCCCAGTGAGAGTCCTCGCTGTCAACTGAAAAAAGAAGCGGCTGGCTGACTCTGCATGTATCGGAGGAAGCATGTGATAGTCTTCAGGGCTCCCTAGACCAGCAAGTGGGGGGCAAATGTGCGCAACGACTAGGAAGGGGAGGGGGGAATTGGCATAACGACTAAATTGGGATGGGAGAAAAATACAGAAAAAAGAGAAAAAGTAGATAAATAAAAAATAAAGAGTTGGAGGGCGAGACGTCCTCACGTAGGTCTGTCCGTTGCACGTCCTGTACGATGTGAGACTTCTCTATAAGGTAATATCCAGCCATTTCCCAATATTCATTTGATATTTGTTTTTTCTAATGCAGTAGGACAGATGATTAAGTTTTAGTAGTCTTCTGCCATCATCAACATTTTCAAAAGAGAAAACCTTTTTTTCTTTTTTACAAAAGTGCAGAAGGTTTATTAAAGTGGCCATTATTCTCGCACTGTTACCGATAATGAACTCCTGAGAGTCTCTCTCTCTCTCTCTCTCTCTCTCTCTCTCTAATACAGCTTCATCATCAATCTAACATCATCTTCAATGAGAATGTTAGGTTGCCGGGACAACAGCCTTTTATTTTCCTGCTCCAGGAGTCATTACTCACAACCTCCAATCAGAGCTCTGCTGCCACAGCAACCAAAACCTACCGACAGACTGACCCTGAACACTTTAACCCTGCCTTCATTGCCATGGTTACCTTGCGCTCTGACCAATTGTGTAGTTGAATCCATAATGCCGTAGGATGTACAGTTAAGTACAGTATGGTAAGGTTGTTTTCTAGTCATTTCAAATAAAAGTTCGAATTTGCTTTTCAGCAGTAGAAGTGTGTACTCTTAATGTGTTAAATAGTGGAGACCCACGGCAACCTATATTACTGTCAGGTACATAATTGTTTTATCAGTTTGCCCTACTATAACACTCAAAACAAAGTAGCCTATAGGTCCAATGTTTACAATTGCTGCTCTAATCAGAATATGTTTAAGGAAAGAGTTGTACTGGTGAAACTTGTACTAGAACCGATGATGATGCTGATAAGGATATTGGATAATCTATCTATCTATCTATCCATCTATAGAAGCTTCAGCTTGTCCTCCTCCCTTTCTCAACACTGCAAACTTTTCCTTCTCTCCATCCTCTTCCTGCAACCTTTGACCTTCCCCCTCTCCAATCAGTTTTTCATTTCCACCCTGCGCTCTCTCTCTCCCTCCCTACTACTCCAGAGTCAGCAGTTCCATCCCAAAGTCCCCTGAAGCCACACACTCTCACACACACTCTCACACCATTTCATAACGTGTCCATTGCGGGTACCTTTGCAGTTTTGCAACACACACATTAGCTGGTATACCCAACCTCTACTGTGCTCAACCACATAGGACGTGGTTGTGTGAAAATACCACAGGTCAGAAAACAAATACTCACCAATTGGGAGTGACGTAATGTAAAGATGTGAAATTGCATCGTTGGCTTCGTTATTACACTACCTTGGCCACGGCAATGTCGCAAAATTGCAATATTCAGTCGATCGCTTGTAATGTTTATAAACATTAAAGTGCAATGTCTATAATCTTTCCTTCAAACTGAGCTATGCAATCTGAAGCGTGATTGCATTTTCATGTAACGTGACATGGCAAAATTAGGGCTTCTATGGGTTTCTCTAATTGAAGTTAGCTGCTGGTCACATAATTTTTGCATGGCCAGTCACCTGCAAATGCAATCACGTGTCATATTGTGTAGCTCCGTTTGATGAAAAGTCATATGCAAAGTAAACAGTGCTGGGATTAGAAACATTGCACTTTACAAACATTCAAGTGAATATTGCAACTTTGCACCAATGAGGTAGTGTAATAACATAGTGTAATAACAAAGTGTAATAACAAACCCAACAAAGTAATTCCATCTCTTTACATTATGTCGAGTATCTGTTTTCTGACGTGGTATTTCTGGCTAAGCACAGTAGAGGTTGGGTCTACCAGCTACATACACATGTACTGTACAGCAGGAGCATCCTGAGTACACAATGACATCAGATGAATGAGGAAACACAGCATTATTCATAGCACAAAACTATACAAAATGCATAGATTCTCTCTCTCTCAATTCAATTCAATTCAATTCAATTCAAATGGGCTTTATTGACATGGGAAACATACGTTTACATTGCCAAAGCCAAACAAAACAAAACAATCAAACATAAAGCAAAATAAATCAGTACATTACAGACGGAATTTCTTGTACAGTCTTTATGGTGGTTGCATTCCGCTGGATGTCCTTTTCTTGTCACAGCAGCTCACAAATCTTGCTGCTGTGTTTGCACATTCTTGTATTTCTCCCAGTAGGTATGGGAGTTTTGAGTTATTGTCCATGTTTTCAAAGTCTCTTTGGGTGTTTGCAATTTGTGGGAAGTATATGTCTCTGATGTCTTGGTATAGGGGGCAGGTTGTTAAGAAGTGGAGCTCGGTTTCCACCTCTTCTTGTGTGCAGTGGGTGCATAGTCTGTCTTCTCTTGGGAGCCAGGTCTGCCTATGGCGGCCTTTCTCAATGGCTAGGCTGTGCTCGCTGAGTCTGTACCTAGTCAAGGATCTTCTTAGTTTTGGGTCAGTCACGGTGCTCAGGTATTCTGCCACTGTGTACGCTCTGTTTAGGGCCAAATAGCATTTCAATTTGCTCTGGTTTTGGGTTGTTTCTTTCCAATGTGTCAGATAGTTTTCTTTTTGTTTTCTTATAATTTGATTTAGTCCAGTGTGGTTACTGTCTGGTGGTTCTGCTTGTGTTTGTGAGCAGAGTCCCAGAACCATCTGGCTGAGTGGGCATCTATCGAGGGTCTCTCTGTGGGTGAGGGCTATGTTGTGGAGTGTGTCTGGGTCGCTTTCTTTTAGGTGGTTGTGGAATTTTAATGCTCTTTTTTGAATTTTTATGATTAGTGGGTATCTTCCTAGTTCTGCTCTGCATGCATTATTTGGCGTTTTCCGTTGGGTGCGGAGAATGGATTTGCAAAATTCTGCATGCAGAGTCTCAATTGGGTGTTTGTCCCATTTGGTGAAGTCTTGGTTTGCAAGTGGGCCCCAGACTTCACAACCATATAGGGAAATCGGTTCTATGACGGAGTCTAATATTTTGAGCCAGATTTTGACTGGAATGTCTAATATGATGTTCCTTTTTATGGCATAAAAAGCCCTTCTTGCTTTGTCTCTCAGGTCGTTCACAGCTTGATTGAAGTTCCCTGTAGCACTGATGTTTAGGCCGAGATATGTGTAGTTTTTTGTGTGTTCTAGGGAAATTGTGTCTAGGAGGAATTTGTGTTTTTGTTGTTGTAGGCTGGGCCTTTTTTGGAATATCATAATTTTAGTTTTGTTTAGGTTTACTGTCAGTGCCCATGTCTGGGAGAATTTGTGCAGAAGGTCAAGGTGTTGTTGTAGCCCTTCTTTTGTTGGGGACAGCAGCACCAGGTCATCTGCAAACAGTAGGCATTTGACTTCTGTGTTTGCTAGGGGGATGCCAGGTGCTGCAGTTTGTTCCAATGTTTTTGCCAGTTCATTTATGTATATATTGAAAAGGGTTGGACTCAAACTGCACCCCTGTCTAACCCCACGGCATTGAGGGAAGAAGTCTGTGTGTTTTCCCTCAATCCTCACAGCACATGTGTTGTTGGTGTACATTGACTTTATGAGGTCGTAGGTTTTCCCTCCAATGCCACTATTTAACAGTTTGTATAGCAGACCCTCGTGCCAAATTTAGTCAAATGCTTTTTGGAAGTCAACGAAACAGGAGTATACTTTGCTTTTATTTTTATTTATTTGGTTGTCGATTAGGGTGCTGAGGGTGAGAATGTGGTCTGTTGTACGGTGATTTGGTAGGAAGCCAATCTGTGATTTGCTCAAGGTATTGTTGTTTGTGAGGAAATGTGTGAGTCTGTGGTTAATGATCATACAGAGGATTTTTCCAAGGTTGCTGTTGACACAGATCCCACGGTAATTGTTTGGGTCATATTTGTCTCCCTTTTTGTGGAGCGGTGTTATGAGTCCTTGGTTCCAGATATTGGGGAAGATCCCGGAGCTAAGGACAATGTTAAGGAGTTTTAGTATAGCCAATTGGAATTTGGAGTCTGTGAATATGATCATTTCATTTAGGATACCATCCGCTCCGCAGGCCTTCTTGATTTTAAGTGATTTTATTTTGTCCTGTAGTTCTTGTAGTGTAATTGGGGAGTCTAGCGGGTTCTGGTAGTCTTTTATGGTTGACTCCAGGCTTTGTAGTTTGTCTTGTATGTGTTTTGCTGTTCATTTTTTTGTATTGGGCTAAAGAGATTGGAGAAGTGGTTTACCCATACATCTCCATTTTGGATGGGTAGCTCCTCGTGGTGTTGTTTGTTTATTTTGTTCCAGTTTTCCCAGAAGTTGTTTGTTTTTATAGATTCCTCTATATCTTGTAGCTGGTTTCTAACATGTTGGTCTCTTTTTTTTCTGACTGTGTTTTTGTAATGTTTCAGTGTTTCACTGTATTGGAGACGTGTGTTCTGGTTGTCTGGGTCTCTGTGTTTTTGGTTTGATAGGTTCCTTAATATCTTCCTGAGATTTTTACAATCATTATCATACCATTTGTCATGCGTATTTTTATTTCTATTTTTCCTCGCTTTCCTATTTGAGGCCTTTAGGTTGGATAAGGAAGCTGTAAGGTCAAATATGTTATTGATGTTTTCTACCGCCCCGTTTACACTTTTGCTGTTGTGTTGGAAGTTTTTTTCTAGGAATTGGTCTAATTTGGATTGGATTTTTTGTAGCTTGATAGCGGATTGGAATGCTTCCATACTACTTTCTTTCCATTTGTAGTGTTTTTTAATAGTGTGTAGTTTGTTTGGTTTTGGTATTTCCTGGTTGTGTGTTGATCTATTCAGGTAGATAGTGGTTTTGCTGTGGTCTGACAGGGGTGTTTGCTGGCTGACTGTGAACGCTCTGAGAGACTCTAGGCTGAGGTCCGTGATAAAATAGTCTACTGTACTGTTACCCAGAGATGAGCTATATGTGTACCTACCATAAGTGTCCCCTCGGAGCCTACCGTTAACTATGTACAGTCCCAGCGAGCGACAGAGCTGTATAAGTTGTGACCCATGTTTATTTGTTGTTTGGTCATAGTTATTTCTGGGGGGGCATATTTGGGAGGGGATGTTCCCACCTCCTGGTAGGTGTTTGTCTCCCTGTGTGCTGAGTGTGTCAGGTTCTCGTCCTGTCCTGGCATTGAGGTCCCCACAGACTATAATGTGCCCGTAAGCCTGGAACTGGTTGATTTCGTCTTGTAGGATTAGGAACATGTCTTCCTTGTAGTATGGGGATTCAATTGGGGGGATGTAGGTGGCACACAGGTAGATATCTTTCTCGGTTGATGTAAGTTCCTTATTTATTTTTAACCAGATGAAAAAAACTCCGGTTTTGATTAGCTTTATGGAGTGGGTTAGTTCAGATTTGTACCATATTAGCATGCCTCCAGAGTCTCTCCCCTGTTTGACCCCTGTTAGCTTGGTGGATGGTACCAGTAGCTCTCTGTAGTTTGCAGGACAGCCAGTAGGACTGTTTCCTCTGTGCCATGTCTCTTGTAGGACCATGATGTCTGTGTTTGACATTTCTGTGGTAAAGTCTGGGTTTCTGCTCTTTGTTCCAAGGGCAGTTGACCTCAGACCTTGTATATTCCAGCTTGAAATGGTAAAAGATTTGTATTCCATTATTACAGTGTTATAATCCAGTGGTTTTGTCCTGGACCACAAATGAGAAGATCTTGCTGATCATCTGATGCACGGTCAGCTCCCCGGGTGGAGATCTGTCGGTCATGGGGTTGACCTGTGCATTTGTGTGGTATGGGGTTGGTGGTGGCATATGCTGTGTGTATGTGTGTTGTGGGGTTGGCAGGATATGCATTGGCTGGGGGGGGGTCTGCAGGAGGGGGGCAGGTCGAAATTGGGCGGCCTGTGCATATGTGTGATGCATCCTTTGCAGGTTGGGCGTGGGCCTGGCCTGGGGTGCAGGGTGGTCTCTGTTTGTAGCCTGTTGTTCTCTGGGTGCAGAAGGTCTTCTGGGCGTGGCTCTGGGTGGGGTGTTCATCCCTCTGTTGCTCTTGTAGGATGTGGTAGGGCTACGGTTTAGTGCAACGTCTTTCAGGGTCTTTGCGAAGTTAGGGACTGCTCTTTTGAAGATGTGAACATCGTCATGCAGGCTGTCCAGGTCTATGGTGGGGTGAGCTGCCATGTAGACGTTTTTCTTCAATGCACATTTTCTGGAGATGTGTGCATTAATACTTTGTATGAAGTCTGGGCAGTAATCCCATCTGGGTAGCAGTGCCGAGATTACTACTTTTGCTACGGGAAATGTTGACGTGGCTTTTTCAACTACTTCCATGACAGATTTGGTCACCTCCTCCTCTGTCTGCGTTCTCAAGTTGTTTGTGCCTGTGTGTATTATGATGTGGCTGGGGGATCCCAGGTTTTCTTCTGTCAGTAGTTCTATAGCCCGTTTGGTATTCTGGCACTTTATTTTCTTAACTCTGTGGTTTGGGAAGAGTTTTCCTTCTTCTACGTATCTCCCGTTTGAGTCCATGAGGAGTACAATCTGTGGACCTTCTTGAGGTCTGGTGGGTGATGTTGGAGGTGGGGTGTCTTGAGTGTCTGCTGTTGTTGGTTGGTTGTCCTCATCTTCATCATGAATTACTGTTTCTGTTTTATGGGGCTGTTCGGTGGTCAGAGCTGGTTTGGCTGTTGACGTCTCTTTGAGGTTTTGCATGTCCTGCCTGATTAGATTGATGTCTTTCGACACCTCTTCCACTTTACCCATGGATGTCCGCATTTCTGTCGACTCCAATTTGGCTATTTGCATCTCTTCTTTGATTTCTTTCAGCTCCAGCCTGAGTTCATTGTTCTGTTTCGACACCTCTTCTATTCTTTCCATGTGTGTTTTCACCAAGGCCCAGAGAGCAGACAGGGAGTCCTTTCGCTCTGTGTTGGGGGGGGGGGGGGTCTGTAATTCTTTGCTCAATTTCCACTTGTTTGCGTTCTATCTTTGAAAACATGTCCTTCATTTGTTTTATCTCGGTGAAGCAGCAATGGTCTGTTGTGAGTGGGTCTTCACTGCTTATTTTCTTTAGTGCCGTTTCTCTGATTCTGGGGAAGTCTTTCTCAAAGGGACTTGTGTTGCCCTGAATCACTATCATTCCTGTATGATAGAAGTTTGCAACTGTTTGGTTCTCCCCTGTGTCTATTAACAGTGTTTGTGAGTCCTTGTTTCCCCTTTTTGTAGCAGAGGGATGATGCTCTTGTGTGGCCGCGTGCCATGCCGTATAGTCTTCAGTGTAGAAAATTAGGTTAGATTTGCGTCCAGTGCATTCAAAGTCTGCAAATAGTTTATTTGGCTTGCTCTTTAAAAAATCTTCTTTGTATTTCTTCTTTTCTGCTTTGCTCTTAATTTCTTCTGGGTACAGCACTTTGGGGACTTGCGTTTGGCCCTTATTTGCATTTGTATCAGGGAGCGTGTGTGGCTCAGGTTCCATTGTTGAGGGTTGAAGAACTTCACACCTCTATGTCCTTGCCTGTCAAGGAGTCTGGTTATATCCAGTTTACCAGTTTGTACTTTGTAGATGTTTTAGCTCAAATGTCTGCCTAAAATGTCAGTATTATTCAGTTTTTGGTTTGAGGTAGGCCTCTCTCAGTCCAGGTACTTACTCCGTTATAACTCCAACAAAGCAACAAAACACTGGTCCTTGAGTTTGATATGACCTTTCCGGTCAATTAGTCCAAAAACAGGTCTTAATTCCAGATTACCCGGATGTGTGGTATGAAAATTATGAGATTGGTATAATCCTCTCTAGCTCCTTGTGTAGAGATATCCAGGTATATTCCAGGTATATTCTATTTGAGTGTATTTTTCCTATATATCCTATTTGAGTAAGAGCAGGAGCTCTGAAAGACACAACCTCTCTCCTCGAACGTTCACACCCTCCTCTCTCTCTCTCTCTCTCTCTCTCTCTCTCTGTCTCTCTCTCTCTCTCTCTCTGTCTCTCTCTCTCTGTCTCTTCCCCCCCCCTCTCTCTCTCTCTCTCTCTCTCTCTCTCTCTCTCTCTCTCTCTCTCTCTCTCTCTCTCTCTCTCTCTCTCTCTCTCTCTCTCTCTCTCTCTCTTACTTCATTCTAGATAAACTTTGTCTCTGTCTCTCTCTACATCTCTCTCTCTCTCTCTCTCTCTGTCTGTCTGTCTGTCTGTCTGTCTGTCTGTCTGTCTGTCTGTCTGTCTGTCTGTCTGTCTGTCTGTCTGTCTGTCTGTCTGTCTGTCTGTCTGTCTGTCTGTCTGTCTGTCTGTCTGTCTGTCTGTCTGTCTGTCTGTCTGTCTGTCTGTCTATCTGTTTGTCTGTCTGTCTGTCTGTCTGTATCTCTGTCTGTCTGTCTGTCTGTCTGTCTGTCTGTCTGTCTGTCTGTCTGTCTGTCTGTATGTCTGTCTGTCTGTCTGATTTACTTTGACAATGCTGATTTACTTAGTTTGCACATAATCTCACACACATCCCAAAAAAAACTCTAAACACTTTTGCACACATTCATTTATTGTTACAGTTATTGAGAGTGAATGAGTTTTAATGTGGCCACCAGTGATGTCATCGGAGACGTTTAATCCTCGTGTTGTGTTAATCACAGCTCCATGAAAGGATAAGTAAACAGTCCCTAAATACAACAAGGTATTGCTGTCTTTTCATCTACATCATTTCACGGAGCTGTAATTAACACAGAACACATTCAACGTCCCTGATGACATCACTGGTGTCAGCATGCAGCACAAGTACAGCACAACAATGGAAATAAGTCTGGCATCCAACCAGAGTGTAAATGTAGCAGTAAAGTGCAATAGTAATATGAAATGTACAGGTGATTAAACTGGGTATAAAATATATACATTAGTAGTTTATATTCGTCTATAAAGCTCTTAATGGTGAGGCCCCCTTTTACCTAGCAGACCTCCTCACCCCCTATACACCAA
Source organism: Notolepis coatsorum (assembly GCF_963971535.1). Taxonomy (NCBI): domain Eukaryota; kingdom Metazoa; phylum Chordata; class Actinopteri; order Aulopiformes; family Paralepididae; genus Notolepis; species Notolepis coatsorum. Next base: position 22,681 of record NW_028169331.1, on the reverse strand, counting down.
CGTCCGGGCCCTCAGATCTGCTGATAAGGGTCTCCGAACCACCCGTAGGTCCAACTTCAAGTCTAAGGGGCGGGGGGGGGGGGGGGGGCTTTTGCTGTTGCAGCCCCTGACCTCTGGAACAGCATCCCCACGTCCATCAAATCTGCCCCATCCATTGAGTCTTTTAAATCTAAGCTCAAAACTCACCTATATACTGGCCAGCAGTGTAACTAGTAAGAGTAGGTAAGGGATATGTACAGATATAGATATAGTATCTACAGATATATAAAACGGATTATATGCAGGTGTGGATATATATATACGGTAAGAATAAATATATGTATTGTGGCAGATCTCACCCCCCCTCTCATGGATATGTGAAGGATGGGAGATATTATTGCCACAGAGGGAGTAGTAACAATTAGGTAGCTGATTAGTACTGATAGAACACACCTGCGCATCATTAGTTCACCCACATCTCATGTGCACACACCCCCGACACACACTACAAAGACACTAGGTTAGTGAGAGGTAAGTTGAGTGGAGGTGAGGTTGGAGTTGTGACATAGAGAGAGAGAGATTGAGATATTCTGAGTTGTGAAGGTAGTGAGAGGAGAGGTGAAGGCGAGAAGGTGTTCATTGTGTACTGGACCCTGGACTGGCTGAGACGACTACCCTGAGTATTGAACAATCCATTTTTCTGTCGGCAAGCCTGTTTTGTATTTTCCACCATCGGACTGTATTATGACCATTCTCTTGCCTATCGAACTGGATTCTGCTATTATTCAATAAATATTGTAAGTATTGTGTTGTGAAGGGCCAGATTAAACCGAATATATATATTTATTTATATATATATATTTAATTGTATTTGTATATTCTCTAATATTCCCTGATATCCCTTGTATATTCCTTGTACAATATGCATTGAATATCCATTCTAGCCTACTGAACATCCCATAATAGTCTCCATTCTACTATTGGTCGAGACCTTGGTGCCAGGCTGCCATACCCCTCAGACCCAGTTCAAACGTACCGCTCAACATGTACGAACAAGTCCTAGTTCCGCGTAGGAATCTGGCTACCGCACCACTAATGGGACTATTTGTTCATAGTGCGTATATATACTGCACTACTAAAGTAGGACTTCCTTTTCAGTCCAGTTTCTTACCCTCCAATAGAGTCACAGACGTAAAGCCTCCCCGCGACGCCACGTGTGGGAGTAAGGCCAAGTTCGGCTTACCATCGGTATTGAGACATCGTGTATATTAATATTTGAATAGTCATATTTGGCACTATATCGTCGAGTTGGACGTAGTCTATTAAGCTAATAATAGTCTGTTAATATATAGTGCTTCGTGCGGTGAGAATACTACCGTAGTCAGCACCCCATCGTTTCGGGCAGAGAACTGGCTGCTTAACCAGGATGATCGACCCCATGTGAGATTGCACCCGAAGAGCCCCAGAGCCGACGAGCGAGTGGACCTGTATACCGGATTATTCTACCGACGACAGCCCGCCTTCCCAGGCACGGATTATGCTTTGTATACGTTGATTATTCCATGGATAAAGACCCCCGACACTGCCGTGTGTTGGAACCCCCCCCCCCTGGAGAGGACGCAAGGTGAGGAGACGCTCTGCAAGACGAGGTCGCTTCACGTCTCTCCTCCGTGGACCGGAGGACGCCGGCCCACAAAGAGTCCATCTGCTTTCATCTGTGGTCCAAGGATCGCCGGCGCATTGAACGGCACTACAGTGGGTTCACCTGGGATACCCTTGGCCGGATGAGGCAGCCGGATTCTACCCCCCCCCCCCCCCTTCCTACTCCTGTCGGCTTACAAGCGACCGGATTAACCCCCCCTAGTGTATCCAGTCTATAATCATTCAAGTATCATTGCTGTTATTCCTTAAACTATTCCAGGTCGTATATGTACCACCTGCGCCTTCAGAGATTGGACATTCTCTATTGATATACCGACGAATACTCTTGCCATAAAAGTGCATACTAATTCCCATTCATAAATGTGATTGATTTGATTAAGTGCTTGCTCTACACACCATCGCTGTGTAGAAATAAAGACCTATTTCTAATTCGTACATTTGTGTTGGATCCGTTTCATCTACGTGACAGTGTTCATCATAATATATTTATGCCGTGTACTGGGTGGCCGAATATTAAGTACAAAGGTAGTGGTAGTAAGTATCATATCTAGTAATACAGTCAGGGAATTGTACCCCTCAGTTACAATTGGTCCTTCGAGCCGGAGGGTAATTAGTGTAATATTAATATAGTGTTATTAATATTGAAATGGCCTATGATGAACACTCCACGAAACGATCCTCCTAACCAACGCCTGCAGCGCGAACGACGGCTCCCTCAGTACTTAGAGGCTTACGCTGTCAGTCAACAACCTAGTCTTCTACTAACAGTAAACGCGGTAAAACTAGAAAGTAAAAGTATGTCTAACCCCAACGCCCAGACTACCCCGACCATAGAGGCCCCTACGGGTTCTAATGTAACTGACCAAGTTCACGGTGGGGACCAGTGGGAACCAGACATGACTTCACACCCCGCCAGTACTGAAGAAGTAGTCCCCGATGAGTCCCGGGAGGAATACAACGCTACCGAGACAGAACTCGGCACGGAAGAAGACGGGGAGAGCACCGTGGAGATAGAGCTCCAAGGCTCCGCAAGGAGTACCCCGAGGGAAGGCTCCCCTATACAACCGCCTTCTCCCAGCGAGGCAGAGAGGACCCTACAGCAGGCCTTCCTCATCAGCCTGAACGCCGCTGCTGAACGCGACCGACTGCAGATCCAGCAGCGGAGCGAAGAAGAGCATATACGTCTAGAAATAAGACGCATTCAGAGAGAAGAGAATGTGGCCCGAGACCGAGCAGACAGCCAGCGAGCAGCTGCTGGTGCTCTACGGGACGCAGAGCGCGACAGACAGCAAGCGCAACTAATAGAACAGCTGATCAGACGGACAACACCCTCTCCCTCCGCCAGAGGCTCCAGGAACTCGTCTAGACACACCTCCAGGGCGGCATCCCCTAGCCGAGTAAACAACCCTGAACTTGACCAACAGACGAGGTCTATACCCCCCACAGACCACCTCCCCCCACCGGTCCAAGCGAGACCTAGCAACCGGGAAGGAGCAGCATATCCTGTGGAGAGGCTAAACCAGAGACTACAAGCACTGGATGACCTAACTGAAGACGAAGAGGAAGAGGAGGAGAACCACGCCCGACGACAGCACAGTACTCTACCGGACCAGGAGGTCCGGTACAGCCCAGGCTATACTCCCGCGGAGCTGCGCTACAGACCCCCGACTCTATACACGGGTGAGCACGACGCACGACCCGCACCGAGGAACAGCACCTGGACAAGCGGGCTATGGTACACTGTCGGTACCAGCCCATACCAAGGAGCGGGAGGAGACTCGCCTAGGAGGCCTCTCCCCCAACGCTCGCCGATGTATCCACAGTCAGCGTCATACATTGGCACGCCTATGGTACCCGACTTCACCCAAGAGAACCGGGCCCAGTATACAGAACTCCGCATGTGTCTGGAGACCATGTTGGTGGATGTATTGGATGAACGCCACAAATACGCCATCCTACTGAAGCACTTAAAGGTACCCCGCGCACATAATATAGCGCTCGCCTACGCGACTTCCACCACCCCATACACAGCAGCGCTGGTAGCATTGGACCAGAGGTATGGGCGCATATGGGATTACGTGATCCAGGAGATCCGACACATCGACCGCTTACCCCCAGCAATAGACAATCGAGCACTGGACGACCTGTCCATCAGAGTGCAGTCCCTGGTAGGGATGTTGGGAGCGCAGAGAGAGAAGGGGAGGCATGAACTTTACGCCAACTCAAATGTGGAAAGGATCTTGGAGAAGCTGCCGCCCGCTCGACAGGAGCGTTTTAGGCGACAGAGAGACCACCGAGACCCGAATGGCCCCGAACCGAACCTCCTCGATCTAGCAGACTTCCTGGCGAGAGAAGTCAGCAGCCTACGGCTAGATACATTCGGACGGAGCACCCCTGGCTCCAGAGAAGGAACCAGACGACTAAATGATGGAAGAAGATCGGTGACTGTGATGCACCAATCGGAGTCAGTACCGAGCAGCAGGAGCCACAGTACCCCCTCCAGAACGGAGAAGTGGAAGATAGTGTGCCCCTACTGTGAGAAAGAACACTGGCTAGCGCAATGTGACTCCTTCCCCAAGCTGAACGCGGAGGAAGCAAGTCAATGGATAAAGTCCAACAAGCGCTGTTTTCGCTGTGCGCGCTCACACATGGCAGCCGAATGCCGCTTAAAGAAAAGGTGCACCAAGTGCGATGGAGCCCATCTGGACATACTTCACGACAGTAACAGACGGCGCCCTTCACCCGCACCATCCAGCAGCAAAGCGAGCGTCATGTACATCGATCCCGCCAGCAGCAGTGGAGCCCGAGTACTCCTAAAAGTAGTGCGTGTGACACTAAGCTACCAGAATAAAGTCCTGGACACTTACGCCGTCCTCGATGACGGGTCCGAGAAGACCCTTCTGCTCGCCTCCGCTGCGGCCCAGCTAGGGCTGCGGGGAAGCGAAACCCAAATGACAATTCGGACAATAAGACGAGATTTGAAGACGATAAAGGGCGAGAATGTCTCATTCTCTATCGCAGCAAGCGGCCAGCCTGAGCGACGGTACCAGATTACAGACGCTTTCACCAGCCAAGAAATAGGACTGTCGCGGTACACATACCCCGTCGCCAAGCTGATGGAGAAATATGTACATCTGCGCAAGTTACCGATCCCGCTCATAGACAATGCTATGCCGACCCTGTTGATAGGCTCCGACCATGCAGACCTCATTGTCCCGATAGACCGGGTTCATACCGGACCCCGAGGCTGTCCTGCAGCAGTCGAGACACGTTTGGGATGGACTCTCCAAGGCCCGCTCGCCAAATCTCTCAACCGAAGTACAGCCACTAGATGTCTCCACTCCCGAGTCACGGAGGGAGAAACCGCACTCCTGCAACACGTAGAGCGGCTATGGACCTTGGAACAAATGCCCTTTAAGAACGGAAAGAAAGACATTCGCTCTAAAGATGACATTTACGCCATTCACCTCCTCGAGACAGGGACCAAGAGAGTCCCGGTCAACAACGTGTTGAGATACGCCACGCCACTCCTGCGGCGAGAAGGAATGCCTACTTTCCACGCCAAGACAGACGCCACAGAACGGTACCTGCTGAACACGGAGCGGCGCTTAGCCAAGAACCCCGCCCAAGAGAGTGTATACCGCGCTGAGATTGAGAAGCTCATCACAGCGGGACACGTCACAAAGATGGACATTAAAGAGGCTGACCAGACCACTGAATCGTGGTACGTGCCTCACCACAAGGTCCATCACAACGGTAAAGACCGCATAGTATTTAACTGCAGCTACCAGATCGGATCCCAAAATCTGAATAAAGAGTTACTGCCCGGTCCCACACTCGGCCCCTCCCTACTCGGCGTTCTACTCCGCTTCTGCCAGGAAAAGGTGGCCATCAGCGGGGACATTAAAGGAATGTTCCTGCAGGTGAGATTAGTAGAGGAGGACAAGCCCCTGTTACGGTTCCTATGGAGAGAGAAGCCAGGAGATGAGCACCCAGCCATCTACCAATGGGAAGTCCTCCCCTTCGGAACGACGTGCAGCCCCTGCTGTGCTACATTTGCACTACAGAAACATGTAGCAGAGGACCCAGCAGCGGACGAAGAGGTCCGACACAGCGTAAAGAACAGCTTCTACGTAGACAACTGTCTACAAAGCCTTTCAACCCAGGAAGAAGCCAAGGCTCTCCTGATTAAACTCCGCGCCTCATTGATCAAAGGCGGCTTTGATCTCAGGCAGTGGGCCAGCAGCGATCCGCAAGTACTGCGCAGCCTCTCCTCCGAGGACAAGGCAGCCAGCAGCGAGACCTGGATGGCTACAATCCCGGGAGAAGCCCAGGAGATGACCCTGGGATTGGTGTGGCGATTCAAAACAGATTCGCTTCACTACAGACACAAGCCCCTGACTACGGAGCAGGGAAGGCCGGTGGCGGCGCCGACCACCAGACGGAGTGTGTACACAACACTCGCCCGACAATATGACCCGCTAGGATGTATTCTACCGTACACCACCAGGGCAAAAATGATTGTACGAGCATTGTGGGACAAGGACCAGGGCTGGGACGACCCCATTCCCGCACACCTTGCATCCACCTGGAGAGAGTGGGAGATGGAGCTCCACTCACTCCCAGGCGTTAATATGCGCCGAAGCTACTTCCCACCCACGGTGAGGCCAGAGACATGTAAAATGGACTTACACGTCTTCAGTGACGCCTCAGAGGTCGCATACGGATCAGTAGCCTACTTGCGAGCCCAAGAAAGGGGGGGAGAGATCTACACAGCATTTGTCCTCGCCCGCTCGAGAATAGCCCCACGCAAGCAACAATCTATCCCACGTCTAGAGCTCTGCGCAGCCCTAGCCGGAGCGCACCTAGCCACGCTCATCCAACGTGAGCTCACCATACCGGTGTCTAGAACAATCCTGTGGTCAGATTCCACGACAGTACTCGCCTGGATCAAATCGGACTCATGCAAGTACAAAGTCTTCGTGGGAGTCAGAGTCACCGAGATTCAAGACTTAACCGAAGAGTTAACCGGAGAAACAGAGTGGCGCTACGTTGATACAAAACAGAACCCAGCTGACGTCATCACCCGGGGGATGCCCCTGGATGACCTCACCCGTCGCAATGTCTACAGTGACGGCCCAGCATTCCTAAAGCTCCCGGAAGGAGAGTGGCCCACGCCTATCCCGAGGGAAGCCAGTCAGGAGGAGGCTGAGAATAAGAAGCCTGTGTTCTGTGGATTGAGCACTGTTATCTCCGCAGACCCCAACACACTCCTGATGGGGCGGCTAGATCCTGCATTACCCCAGACAATGTACCGGCCTGAAGAAGCGAACGGCCGACGAATGTGGAGGTACAGCCAAGTATTAGCCGACAAGTTTTGGAACAGTTTCCTACTGCCCTACCTACCGTCTCTACAGACCCGCCAGAAGTGGGTAAAGGAGAGAGACAATTTGACAGAAGGAACAGTCGTCATGATTATTGATCAATCACTGCCCAGAGCTATGTGGCCGGCCGGCCGCGTAAGCAAAGTGATCACCGGTGCCGACGGCAAGGTCCGAGCAGCTGAAGTGCTCGTCCAGGGTCGCACTTACACCCGTCCCGTGGCGAGGCTCATAGAACTGCCCCGACTCCCAGACACAATCGATGATGACCATGACCCCTACAGCAAACCCTTATGTGTAAATAGACAACGCGATTAATCTGTCTCTGTTTAACTGATTAGGTCTGGGACCAATCAGGGGGTGGCTGTTGTGAAGGGCCAGATTAAACCGAATATATATATTTATTTATATATATATATTTAATTGTATTTGTATATTCTCTAATATTCCCTGATATCCCTTGTATATTCCTTGTACAATATGCATTGAATATTCATTCTAGCCTACTGAACATCCCATAATAGTCTCCATTCTACTATTGGTCGAGACCTTGGTGCCAGGCTGCCATACCCCTCAGACCCAGTTCAAACGTACCGCTCAACATGTACGAACAAGTCCTAGTTCCGCGTAGGAATCTGGCTACCGCACCACTAATGGGACTATTTGTTCATAGTGCGTATATATACTGCACTACTAAAGTAGGACTTCCTTTTCAGTCCAGTTTCTTACCCTCCAATAGAGTCACAGACGTAAAGCCTCCCCGCGACGCCACGTGTGGGAGTAAGGCCAAGTTCGGCTTACCATCGGTATTGAGACATCGTGTATATTAATATTTGAATAGTCATATTTGGCACTATATCGTCGAGTTGGACGTAGTCTATTAAGCTAATAATAGTCTGTTAATATATAGTGCTTCGTGCGGTGAGAATTCTACCGTAGTCAGCACCCCATCGTTTCGGGCAGAGAACTGGCTGCTTAACCAGGATGATCGACCCCATGTGAGATTGCACCCGAGGAGCCCCAGAGCCGACGAGCGAGTGGACCTGTATACCGGATTATTCTACCGACGACAGCCCGCCTTCCCAGGCACGGATTATGCTTTGTATACGTTGATTATTCCATGGATAAAGACCCCCGACACTGCCGTGTGTTGGAACCCCCCCCCCCCTGGAGAGGACGCAAGGTGAGGAGACGCTCTGCAAGACGAGGTCGCTTCACGTCTCTCCTCCGTGGACCGGAGGACGCCGGCCCACAAAGAGTCCATCTGCTTTCATCTGTGGTCCAAGGATCGCCGGCGCATTGAACGGCACTACAGTGGGTTCACCTGGGATACCCTTGGCCGGATGAGGCAGCCGGATTCTACCCCCCCCCCCTTCCTACTCCTGTCGGCTTACAAGCGACCGGATTAACCCCCCCTAGTGTATCCAGTCTATAATCATTCAAGTATCATTGCTGTTATTCCTTAAACTATTCCAGGTCGTATATGTACCACCTGCGCCTTCAGAGATTGGACATTCTCTATTGATATACCGACGAATACTCTTGCCATAAAAGTGCATACTAATTCCCATTCATAAATGTGATTGATTTGATTAAGTGCTTGCTCTACACACCATCGCTGTGTAGAAATAAAGACCTATTTCTAATTCGTACATTTGTGTTGGATCCGTTTCATCTACGTGACAGTGTTCATCATAATATATTTATGCCGTGTACTGGGTGGCCGAATATTAAGTACAAAGGTAGTGGTAGTAAGTATCATATCTAGTAATACAGTCAGGGAATTGTACCCTTCAGTTACATATTGATTGATATTGCTCTTGTGTGGACATTCAAATTTGTTTGTATTTGAACCGTGGCGAGTCTGAACCCCACCAGGCTCGTCACAATATATACGGTATATACAGCACTATTGTATGCTATCATACAGAGTTATATGGGTTATATGCAGGTGTATAAGTAGGTATATAGAAGGATTATATGCAGGTATGAGATATGGATATATATATCCAGTAAATATAAATATATAAATGTATATATACGGTATATACAGCACTATTGTATGCTATCATACAGAGTTATATGGGTTATATGCAGGTGTATAAGTATGTATATAGCAGTGGCGGCTGCTGACAATTTTTTCTGGTGAAGCACAAATGATTATATTATATATTAAATTATATTTTTAAAACATCCCCAAGGCTGCAACACCCCCATTCCTCCCAGGTGTCAGGCTCCTCATTCGCTTCCATTCATTTTGGCGACCATGTTTAAATATCATACTTCTGAAGTATAAACAAACTTGAAACTGTGACGATTTCAATTGGAGGTGGTTGGGTGGGTATAGGCGGGGTGTGGGGAGACTGTACAACTGTACAAGCAAAACTGTACATTGGAATATCGAGGGAAACGTCACTAAGAGCAGCACGGTGAAAACAAGCTGCTGAACCTCAGCCTCTCAGTCAAACATCAGCCACAACACCTGATTACTTCAGGAACCGATTTGATCTGAAGGAGCTTCCCGTAACCTTCTGACAAACTTCCTGAGAAACATCCGCCTGGCCCCAGACTTCAGGAACAGCTGGTAGTGACCAGAAAGACACATAGCATCCCTTCCTCTCCTCTAACATGTATTTACCACCTTCCTCTGCACAAGGCCACAGATGGGTTTTATGTAACACTTAAAAGGTCAATTACGTTGGTAATTTGAAAGTACACACACGCATTTCAGCCACCGACACACACACACTGACACACTGGACGCAGCGGTCCAATATATATATTTACATACATTGAACGAAATATCGAAGGATGGATTTTATTTACAAGTGATCTGAAGGGACTGGGACACTATTTCTTCGTAAAGAAGTACATCAAAAGGTGAGTGGATTTAAAATATATATATATATATATATATATATATATATATATATATATATATATATATATATATATATATATATATATAGGATTCTTAATAGGACTAGTTGTTAAAGATCCCTAAATATTCAGCACAACAATTGAATGAGGTTGGAGTGGGGTGGAATTTGGCAATGATCACGTGATGATCACCAGTACGACACATCTTCAGTTGTGTTCCCCGACCTCATTGGGTGTTTCGGCCATTTATCACAATACACCCTCTGCCGAGGTTGGCCCACCACAGGCTGATCAGGCCTGGGTGTGTGTCGCACAGTGGCACCACGTGTTCATTTAGCAGCCCATGATGCGTCTCTACGTTTCAGCCACAACCACATATATATATTTTAAATCCACTCACCTTTTGATGTACTTCTTTACGAAGAAATAGTGTCCCAGTCCCTTCAGATCACTTGTAAATAAAATCCATCCTTCGATATTTCGTTCAATGTTGTAAATCCAAAAATGCAAACAGTCTTTTGTGAAATGTTCCATTTTCGGGACTGTAGAAACTGTGGTCACCCAAGCGATTCAAGTCAACACAAAAGCATTGCCAACTCGACCGATCTCATCTTCCGTTGAATATTCCGACTCGAGACACTAATCCCATTCCCATGGAAAGTGTAAACAATAGCCATGACTTACAGAGTCCAAGACGGGCACGTTCACGTGAACTACACTAGTCTTCAACTGAGATAAAAAAAATATATATATATCTCATCAAACGATGCAGTACACAATAAGTTGATGATGTTCATCAATTGAATAAAGATCTTAAAATATGAATGATTATATTAGGCAAATGAATGTTCTTCTTCACTCCAGTCTCTTTCCAGGCAAATTGCACACGTGAGATGATGACCGAAACATCTAGAACATATTGACGCCAGTCACGCCCCACAGTCCAGGTGCAGGTCCGCAGGCATTCTCTGATTGGATTTCAAGGCTGTCAACACACGACGTGGTACGACGTGAACGCCAATCAATCAAGTGCGCTCCACCTCACTACCCGCCTTTTTTAAACTCAAATAGCCTATTTTGATTGGATAATTATATTCTTGAGCCCAACCCGTGCAACTATTTTAGCAGTAAGTGATTGACAGCTGGCCATTACTGCAGTCAGGTCAGAGAGCTCAGAGCTGTCACTTGGACATTTTTGAAGAAGAAAAGAATTTCACTGGCATTGTTTTTGTTCAAATTCACTGGCATTGTTCACAGAGGAAAACATTTCTAATAAAAACATTTATAATAATAATAATTAAACAAAATAATATATATATATATATGTATATTAATAATAATAATTTTTTTGTCTGTATATTACTAGTGAAGTACTGCCTCACTAGTTGTCATGCAATAACCTCCACTGGTATATAGAAGGATTACATGCAGGTATGATATATGGATATACTGCATATGCAGTAAATATAAATAATAATATATAAATGTATATATACGGTATATACAGCACTATTGTACATGCTATCATACAGAGTTATATGGGTAGACTATAGTAGTGCGAGGTGGGTATAGTTTGATTATTACCAAAAGATGATGAATAGGGCAGGGCAGGTGGGCCGGCGATCCCGGGTGTGTGAACCGGCCTCCTAGATGTACCCACAGGGGAAATAAGACCACGGCCTTCCCGTGTGAAGTGAGAAGAATCTCCATCCTTAACCCGAGGCTCCTCACTCCGTGACGACACTGACCTCACATCTGGCGCGTCTGACGGGAATATGTCTCTTCTCGACCGGGTAACAAATGAACCTGGCGCCCGGGAGACCGCGCGCGCATCTGTTTATCTTTTCCCCTCCCCGCCTCTCACCACACACCTGTCCGCTCGCGTCGCGCCAGGCGTCAGACTGTGACAGTCCTCTCTCCGCGCTCGGGCTGGATTTAAGAGGATGCCTCTCCGGTCCTAATAATAAAGGAGGGGGAAGATGGCCGCGGGTCGCTGCCGTTTACTCCGGCGCGGCTGTGGGGACGTAGAATCAAAAGAGAGAGCGAGAGGATAGGGAACACCTATATGCACGGCTGAATGCACACTCACACACACGCACGCACACACACACACACACGCACGCACGCGCGCACGCACACACACACACACCATAGGTGGCCTTAGCTATGTTTCACCCGTTTCAAACAAAATGGACCCCACTCACTAGCAGGGCCACCGGATTGATGAAGCAAACACACAATGGATTGACGAAGCAAATGTGCAGCACTGTGACAATGTGGATAACTGACGCACGGTGGAAAACCCTTGAAAAGACACATCACCAACACAGAAAGATGTTTACTGACAAAGTATTTCACCTTCTAGAAAAAACCTGGCTCCTGACATGAACCAAGTCATGTAAATCTCCAGGGTCTAGTTGAGCTGCGTCGTGGTGAGTTTGGCTCAGTGGCTGCAGTAGCTTCCTCTCCAGGGTCTAGTTGAGCTGCGTCGTGGTGAGTTTGGCTCAGTGGCTGCAGTAGCTTCCTCTCCAGGGTCTAGTTGAGCTGCGTCGTGGTGAGTTTGGCTCAGTGGCTGCACTAGCTTCCTCTCCAGGGTCTAGTTGAGCTGCGTCGTGGTGAGTTTGGCTCAGTGGCTGCAGTAGCTTCCTCTCCAGGGTCTAGTTGAGCTGCGTCGTGGTGAGTTTGGCTCAGTGGCTGCAGTAGCTTCCTCTCCAGGGTCTAGTTGAGCTGCGTCGTGGTGAGTTTGGCTCAGTGGCTGCAGTAGCTTCCTCTCCAGGGTCTAGTTGAGCTGCGTCGTGGTGAGTTTGGCTCAGTGGCTGCAGTAGCTTCCTCTCCAGGGTCTAGTTGAGCTGCGTCGTGGTGAGTTTGGCTCAGTGGCTGCAGTAGCTTCCTCTCCAGGGTCTAGTTGAGCTGCGTCGTGGTGAGTTTGGCTCAGTGGCTGCAGTAGCTTCCTCTCCAGGGTCTAGTTGAGCTGCGTCGTGGTGAGTTTGGCTCAGTGGCTGCAGTAGCTTCCTCTCCAGGGTCTAGTTGAGCTGCGTCGTGGTGAGTTTGGCTCAGTGGCTGCACTAGCTTCCTCTCCAGGGTCTAGTTGAGCTGCGTCGTGGTGAGTTTGGCTCAGTGGCTGCAGTAGCTTCCTCTCCAGGGTCTAGTTGAGCTGCGTCGTGGTGAGTTTGGCTCAGTGGCTGCAGTAGCTTCCTCTCCAGGGTCTAGTTGAGCTGCGTCGTGGTGAGTTTGGCTCAGGGTCTAGTTGAGCTGCGTCGTGGTGAGTTTGGCTCAGTGGCTGCACTAGCTTCCCGCCTGATTCGTCTAGGACGTCAAGGTCAACTTTATTTATATAGCACATTTAAAACCAAAACCAACCAAAGTTGCACCAAAGCGCTTTACAATATAAAAACTGAGAAATACAAAAAAATACAAAATACAGTATACACAAAATCAAAAGCTACAATACATTAAAACAGAGCTGGTCTAGACCCACATACAGGGCATCACAGTAATCCAGCCTAGATGATATGAAGGCATGGATAACCCTCTCCAGGTCATTGGGAGAGAGGTAGGGCTGTAGGATGTATCTGCAGAACCCACAGCTTGTTGGGCGGGGCTTGAGGGGCTCACAGCTTGTTGGGCGTGGCTTGAGGAGCTCACAGCTTGTTGGGAGGGGCTTGAGGAGCTCACAGCTTGTTGGGAGGGGCTTGAGGAGCTCACAGCTTGTTTGGAGGGGCTTGAGGGGCTCACAGCTTGTTGGGCATGGCTTGATGAGCTCACAGCTTGTTGGGAGGGGCTTGAGGAGCTCACAGCTTGTTGGGAGGGGCTTGAGGGGCCCACAGCACCAAGCACTAGTGCACATGCGGATGGACCGAATTTGTGTTGTTGACAGAACTTAAGCAGACACTAGTTTGTATGAGAGAGTCTTTCTATCTCTGGTTTATATAACATTACTTGAAGCATTCATTCGGTTGAAGAAGAACCAAATATGGCTTTCAGTGAAAAGGTAAGTACCTTTGGGGGCACCTTTGCTATTTTGGACATTAGGGTCTATTTTCGGTCTGTCATTTGCTTTAGTGTTGAGATAACGTTGGCTAGCTTGTTAGCATGTTGCACTAGCTGGCTAACACACGTTAGTTAGGTTAATATTCCCTGTAAACACCCAACTATGTGAATGTGAAATTGCCATAATTTTTGCCTCCAAGTTTTGAGGAAGACTACTTAGTACTGTTGAACTAATGTTAAAGCTATGTTAAACACGAACCACTTTCACAAGGTGGTCCAACTTCACATTCTCTATTAATGTCCACCGCAATACACATTGGATTTTGTTGTGATCTTACTCTGCATTGTGTTTTTCGATTCAACCCCTGTTAAGGGATCGCCCTGAGTGGGAGTTGAACCCCGGTCTCCCGCGTCGCGGGCGGCATCACAGACCACTATACCAAGAGGTGAATTAACTTCTTGCTACTGGGTCTGGATGCCTCTGGGGAGTGAGTTTACTTGCAGTACCGCTTAACGTCCACAGCCACTTCACTTACTGTCCCTCGTGACTGTGGATAGACCATAGCTGTCAATGTGTACGGTTTGACCGGGATTCTCCTGTTTTTTCGAGCTCTGCACGGCCTCTGTACGGCGTACGGATTGGTACGTATTTTGTACTTATTATTATTATTATTTTTTTTACAAAATGGGTGCAATTCTCCTCCGTGACGACAGGTGGCAGCAGTGTAGATTGGACCGTTATCACAGGAAGTCAGACCGTCGCGACCAGAAGAAGACAGCGACGCGACCGGAGCTCAGAGCTCAGGGGAGAGAGTAGATGATGCACCGAGGCGGCCGCGGACCGAGGGTGTCATCAAATCAACTTAGCCAGTGTCTCTTGATTGCCCACTCTGTGGCTTTTGTCTCTGGAACAAAAGGTTTGCAAATCTTCTGTGGATAAAACAATACAAATGCAGGAATGTGTAAATGTGATGGTTGGTGAACACTAACAGCCGTTTGCTCCTGCTCCTGCCATTCCTCCACGGATAGCATGCTTTCACTGAAGCCCAATTTCCTGAATGCGATTTATACATATAAATAAATTGATCCGTTTTAAAAGTTGTCGTGAATTGTCATGGTATGACAAATACAGTTACTGGTAACTCGCAGGCATTGCAGAGATATTGAGGAAAAACACAAAATCGCATTGGCTTTTTTTCTATCTCATTTTTCTCTGTAGAATGAATGAAAACTTTATTTAACAGATTGCAGAATGGGTACAATACAGTACGGCTCAATACAGACATACTACACAGACTTAATAGACACACACACACACTGTTCCAAAAATGATATTCCCATTTCCCACTGCTAAATTAATGACCATAGGTATTTTTTATAGCTTTTTCAGGAACATGGCATGTCTTTTTTTATCATGCATATCCTGTGTCTATATTTTTTTGCATTTTGCACAATCAATGCGGGCGTGACCACCTGCATTTCACTGTATGTGACAAATAAACCTCTTGATTCTTCTTGAGTTGTCGTATTAATATAATATAGGGGCGACAGTGGCTCAGGAGGTAGAGCAGTCGTCTGGCAATCCGGAGGTTCCCGGTTCGATTCCCGCTCCTCCTGGGCAGCGTGTCGATGTGTCCTTGAGCAAGACACTTAACCCCTAATTGCTCCCGATGAGCAGGTTGGCACCTTGCATGGTTGCTTCCGCCGTCGGTGTGTGAATGGGTAATATGTAAGTAACAAATTGTAAAGCGCTTTGGATAAAAGCGCTATATAAAAAAGCAGCCATTTACCATATGTAGCCTACAGTGATGAAGGTATAAAGACACTGGTAATACATTGATTGATTGCTAACTAAGGCGCAGCTCTATTCAGATGCAAACCCCCCCCCCCCCCCCACCTCTCTTCTGTGGAGAGTACAAACTGTTTCAAAACAGTTTTAAACACAGAATTCTTACAATTAGTTATTATATCTGTTCGCTGTTATACTAAATATGTTCTTCATGTTCTAAGTGGTTGCCTAGTGGAGATTTAGGATTCACTGACTGTAGACTGTAAGAAAAAAAGCTGCAAGAAAACTAAATGTCTGGCATCTATGGTTTCCAAATACTGTCAAATTACAGTAAAATCAAATGCATTTACAGATTACAACCTTTATTTAATGGTTAATATTTTGATAAAAGGTAATTTACTGTATTTTTATAGCATTTACACTCTACACAGTAGGAAAACAAAATAATACCGGTTTTGACCAGCAGATGGCAACGACGAGGCAGCTCCATTGGGAGGGGGCGGGGCCGGGTGGGAGGGGGCGGGATGAGGGGGCGGGGCCAGGAGAAGGGGCGGGGCTAAAACCTGTACGGATTTTGAAATCCCAATGTTGACAGCTATGGGATAGACTGCGGTACCTCCGTTACACTTATTCAATCATCAAAGCCACCTTGAAAATATGTGTAATGCTAAAACTAATGCCGGTGCATTGTGCACACAACTGCGTTTTAGAAGCTTGAGCAACATTCCTCTATTTTAGTCCAAAATTAGAAACATAACTTGCTCATATAGCATAGTCACAGTGAAAACAAATGTTGTGGGGTCAATGTGTCTCAAGTTATCTTACAGGAGAATGAAACATGCCTTTGTTCAGATATTTCAAAACGAATACGTGAATCTGAAACATTTTCTGTTTGAAATGTTGTTAGTTTTCATTTTCTTTGTCACAGTAACTGTATGTGTTGTCCTGGTCATATCACTATTAGACCTAACTATGTATAGTGGTACAGTGTAGAATTACCAGACCAGACCATTGCATTGTCTAACAAAAAAATTATAATAATAATTATATATATTTATGCTTTTTCATATTAGTGAGCAGGGGCATTCGATGACAGAATCAGCCGTGAAATGAAGAAACGATTCAAAGATAATCTTTAAGATGTGAGTAATTTACTTTTAACTGCAAGACACTACACCAAGCTGATCTTAATCCAGGTTGTTATTCTTATTATTATCTTCTTCATCATACAACACCATCTGATATCTCTCCAGGCACGTCGAGGACGATGGAGTGGAGGTGGAGACTGACCCAGGGCCCAGCAGAGAAGAACCGTCCAGGTCCAGTGGGCCGTCCTCCTGGGTCTAAAAGTACATCTTTCCAATCTAATTCGCCTTAATCTTTGCCTCTAGCAGCTACTATACCAGGTCCACAAGATGGCTACGTTTAAAAAAAACAGAGAATACACACTGAACTAGGAAGAAGAGCTTTTTCAAGCTCCGCACCTTGGGCATGGAATGGGCTACAGGACCAGATCCACTTAGATACCCTGGTCTCTCTTGGGCGAATTTAAATCTGTATTACATAACTTCCTACAAGAAGAATGTCGCTGCTTTCGGTAGTCGGGTCCCAACTGCAAAACTGCAAAATTACTGTATTACCCTGTATTTTACTGTTTGATTGATTGATTGATTGATTGAAAACTTTATTAACAGATTGCAGAATGGTACAATACAGTACAGCTCAAGTACAGCTGTCATACACTTTTACTATTATGTAGACTATTCTGTTTTTGTGTTTTTGTGTTTACACATGTGATGTATTGTATATTGTATACATACACTTTTATTATGTTCCTGTGTGATTTACCGCACATTTTATTGCTGTCTGATATATTGCAAATGTTATTGCCGTCATCTTGGCCAGGTCTCCCTCGCAAAAGAGATGTTGTATCTCAATGGGACTTCCTGGTTAAATAAAGACAAAGAGAACATGCAAACTCCACACAGAAAGTACCTGGATTCGAATCGAATCTTTGCATCTCTGTGGGTTCCTTATCAAAACAATAAGGAACACAAAATAAACGCTTATCAAACCCATTGTGTTTACTGATATATACCATATAAACCATTAAGAGGATATTATAAAAGATGAATGAGATCAAAGAAGCACCTTGTCCTTCCCCAACAAAGTTTTTTTTATCTATTAAGAAGTGAAGGTAATTTGTACACCATACTCATGAGGGGTCAATGACTTTACAAGCATGTAGCAGAGCATCACTGCACTCTGAGGAGAAGACTGGTACTCATCATCAGGTCCACAGACGGGCCTCCATGGGGTCCTACTAATCACCACAAAGTACCAGAAAATACCCCAAAGTACCCCAAAGTATACCCCAAAATACTCCAAAGTACCCCAAAATACCCCAAAGTATACCCCAAAATAGCCCAAAGTACCCCAAAGTATACCCCAAAGTACCCCAAAATACCCCAAAGTATACCCCAAAATAGCCCAAAGTACCCCAAAGTATACCCCAAAGTACCCCAAAATACCCCAAAGTACCCCAAAATACAACAAAGTACCCCAAAATACCCCAAAGTACCCCAAAGTTTACCCTAAAATACCACAAAGTATCACGAAATACCCCAAAGAACCTCAAAGTTCCCCAAAGTGTACCTCAATGTACCCCAAAATACTTTGGGGTATACTTTGGGGTATTTTATGGTACTTCGGGGTATACTTTGGGGTATTTTGGGGTACTTTGTTGTATTTTGGGGTACTTTGGGGTATTTTGGGGTACTTTTGGGTATACTTTGGGGTATTTTGGGGTACATTGGCGTATTTTGGGGTACTTTGGGGTATTTTGGGGTACATTGGCGTATTTTGGGGTACTATGGGGTATTTTGGGGTATACTTTGGGGTATTTTGGGGTACTTTGGGGTATTTTGGGGTACTTTACTTTGGGGTATGTTGGGGTATACTTTGGGGAATTTTGGGGTACTTTACTTTGGGGTATGTTGGGGTATACTTTGGGGTATTTTGGGGTACTTTGGGGTATTTTGGGGTACTTTGGGGTATTTTAGGGTACTGGGGGGTCTATGTGAGACACATTTCCTTTAGAGTGAAAGCAAAATGATATTGAACAAGTATGTGGGCCTATGCCCCAGAAGGGGTAGTAGGCGTAAGTAAGTATGTTGTGTGCCAGATTTATGTGCAGTCATGGTAAAGTGAGAGCTGACGGGTGGACCACCACTGATGTCATGTGTCCAGGCAGGCCTCAGGTACAAGTAATTTTAACTCCAGCAGCCCATTATGTACCAACCCGTTTCTTTTCCCATGAATCCCTGCACAGCCACAGACACTGACATCATCTGTGAAAAAAAAAGCTTTTTTTTTTTTTTTAAACAAACACATAAACAAACATGACAACACACGATAAGATATACAAGCATTAGTTAACAGTGCACATCCAATGAAATCACATTTTAGTTAATTGTCTTATATAGGATATACCCTTAATACCTGTTATCTAAAAACCTACACACATATGCTCTAGCTCGTACCCCCCCCTCCCGGACCCCCCATTGGATAATCCATCCATTTCCCTCGCTCCTAACCAGACATTACCATTATATGCTAGCTTTTATTTTCTCCACCACTTCTAACCACAATGTCATTTTGGATTCATTGAGACCCAAAATTCTTGCTGTAGATATTTCTTGATAAATCACATCAAGATATGTAATAATCCAGACCTTTCGGCACATTTTTTCCGGTTGGAACCATCGTGATGCTATCAGCTTTTTAGCCACTGTGATACCCGATAAAACCAATCTCTTTAGCTGTGGATGTACTGCACACTCAAAAACATCATTCAGCAGTAATACAGAGGGGTGTACAGGTATATTCCAAGTTAAGAGATTTGATAATTGCTGGGTCACCTCTTTCCAGAATATCTTAACTGGTGGGCAGTCCCAGTACGTGTGCATAAATGTCCCCTCGTCCCCATTTGTACATAAGGAGCATTTGGAGTCTTGTATAAGACCCATTCTGTTCAGTCTTATAGGAGTCAAGTATGTCCTGTGAATATAGTTAAGATTGATTTGTTGATGGTCCGGGTTCCTTGATGTAAGACGGACATTTGCCCAGGCTTCTTGCCAATCAAAGTCACTTTCCAGGTCTGGTATATCCCTCCTCCAGACAGAGTCTAGGTGGAGGGTTTCATACGAGGACGTTAGTAATTGATGATAAAAACCTGATACAAAACCTCTTGATGTCTCTCTTTCGTAGAAGAATTTGTGGTATCTGTGGTGTTCAATTGGTTTCTTTAATGGAACACCTTGAGTCTTCAAACATAACAATAACTGTATGTAAAAAAGATGTGTGGACTTGGTGAGATAATTTTTTTTCCGTATTTCTTCATAACTACAAAAACCCTGTTTGTTAAAAACATCCCCTAATGAGTGTATGCCTTGCTTTTCCCATATAGGGAATCTTATAGGTCGTTTTCCAATCAAGAGTGCATTGTTATTGAATAAGGGAGTATGATTGTGCCATTTATGTGGGTTAGGATATTTTTTTTGTGTTACACGCCATATCCGGATCGCATGAGTAATTATGGGGCCAAATTTCCGTTCGCAATGCTTAATTGATAGATTAGTGTATGCTATGTCCTTCAGTCTATGTGGGGCTACTATGTTTTCCTCTAATACATCCATACATCTGCTTATAGATCTGTTTGATCGTGTCTAGCTCAGGAAAGGCTAAAGTAATCTTGTGTGCATTTTAACGTCCTGCTATCCTCAAATTTACATTACATTTGGTTTCCTTGAGGTCATTTGACCCCAACAATTTAAACCTAGAAAATTATTTAAATTGTAACCAGGTGGCGCCCGAGTGGCCACCGCATACAGCACTGCGGTGCAACACGGCCGACCAGGGTTCCACTCCCGGACCCGGTGATCTTGCCGAATGTCTTCCCCGGTCTATCTCCCATTCCTCCTCTCTCTCTCTCTCTCTCTCTCTCCTCTCTCTCTCTCTCTCTCTCTCTCTTCTCTCTCTCTCTCTCTCTCTCTCTCTCTCTCTCTCTCTCTACTCTCGGACTGCCCGGTAGCAAAATCAATAAAAACCTACAAAAACAGAACTTGTCCGAAAGGACAAGTACATTTTTAAAGTGTTAACCAAGTTTATGTGTCAGGTAGGCCTACTTTACAAAAAGATAAGTTAGAAACAATATACCAATGGGCGGCACAGGGACCCTTCCTACTATACATCACACTACCGGTATACCCAAGGTGGCGTCCCCAGCAAGACCATCACATTACCAGCTTAGTGAACGTCACTTCTGATGCTGGCCTTCTCTGTATATACGACACGTTCACAAGAAATTATTTGGCGAGACTGCATTCTCATTTTGTGCACCCAAATTGTGGAATGCACTGCCAGTTTTCATCAGGGTTGCCACCTCAGCAAAACATTTTCAAATCAACACTCAAAACTCATTGTTCCAATATTGCTTTTCTTCCTGATTGCTGCTATGTTTTCTCTTGTCGTCCCTTACCCTAACCTGGGTTCGTATCCCTTTCCTGATTGCTGCAGTTTTCTACTGTATTTAGTATCCTTAGTATTTTTTCTATGTCTGTGTATCTTGTGTATTTGCACCATATTATGTGAATATGTTATGTGTATCTTGTATATTTGCACCATATATGTATGACTGTTGCTATGTTTGCTGTGTGTTGCATTTTAGTATTTATATTTCAGTACTGTGTGCCTTGTGTAGGCTACCTTGAGTATAGTTCAGGGTGTAAAGTACTTGAGTAATTGTACTTCGCTACAATACTTAAGTACATTTTTGGGGGATTTGTACTTTACTCAAGTATTATTAGGTTTGCATACTTGTACTTTTACTCAATTACATTTCAGAGAACAAAACATACTTTTTACTCCTTACATTTAAAATGCAGACCTACAAAGTACAAATCTCGCAGGTCCAACTATTTTAATTAGTATATTTGTTTCTCTGGCCGAACTAACGCTAACGTTATTAATCCTGCGGCCGAATAATTTCATATCAAATGAAAACTTGGCCCACGATGGAATGAGTTTGAGACCCCATGTCTATCCCTTGCAATCAAAAAAAGTTTTTACTTGTACCATTTAGTACATTTAAAAGTAGACACTTTTTTACTTTTATTCAAGTGTGTTTTAGCCAGATACTCTGACTTTTACTTGAGTACGATTTTGAGACGGTACCCATACTTTCACTTAAGTACAATTTCTGGGTAATTTTTACACCCTGGTATAGTTACTACCGTCTGTATCATTGCTGCTTGTGGCATTTGTTTGGCACCATTGTAAATGAGACCTTGGTCTCAATGCGTGTCCACTGGATAAATAAATGTTAAATAAAGAAAATAATGTATTAATAATTTAGGAATGTATATCTTTGAATGTTAGTTGATGAATACATGTATATATGCGAACTAATACATATAGAAGGACATCGAATATATATTAATGCGATGTTAATACTAAATACTAAATAAAGAATCTGGCAACCCAAATTCGGTCCATCTGCAAAATTATCCTTCCGCATATCTGGCAACCGAAATTCGGTCCATCCGCATGCGCACTAGTGCTTGGTAAGCTGTATGCCCCGCCCAACAAGCTGTGGGCCCCTCAAGCCACGCCCAACAAGCTGTGGGCCCCTCAAGCCACGCCAACAAGCTGTGGGTGCATCAAGCCACGCCCAACAAGCTGTGGGCCCCTCAAGCCACGCCCAACAAGCTGTGGGCCCCTCAAGCCACGCCCAACAAGCTGTGGGCCCCTCAAGCCACGCCCAACAAGCTGGGCCCCTCCAGCCACACCCAACAAGCTGTGAGCCCCTCCAGCCACACCCAACAAGCTGTGTGCCCCTCCAGCCACACCCAACAAGCTGTGGGCCCCTCCAGCCACGCCCAACAAGCTGTGGGCCCCTCCAGCCACACCCAACAAGATGTGGGCCCCTCCAGCCACACCT